>NC_056749.1:37851333-37858833 GCF_019279795.1 Protopterus annectens
ATTTGTATATTTACTTGTTGGCCCTATCCATGTCTCTGATGGATAGGGGCAGACAGAGCAAGGATACATTTGTATATTTACTTGTTGCCCCTGTACATGTCTCTGATGGATAGGGGCAGACAGAGCAAGGATACATTTGTATATTTACTTGTTGGCCCTATCCATATCTATCCATATCTCTGATGGATAGGGGCAGGCAGAGCAAGGATACATTTGTATATTTACTTGTTGGCCCTATCCATGTCTCTGATGGATAGGGGCAGGCAGAGCAAGGATATATTTGTATATTTACTTGTTGGCCCTATCCATGTCTCTGATGGATAGGGGAAGGCAGAGCAAGGATACATTTGTATATTTACTTGTTGGCCCTATCCATGTCTCTGATAGATAGGGGCAGACAGAGCAAGGATACATTTGTATATTTACTTGTTGGCCCTATCCATGTCTCTGATGGATAGGGGCAGACAGAGCAAGGATACATTTGTATATTTACTTGTTGGCCCTATCCATGTCTCTGATGGATAGGGGCAGGCAGAGCAAGGATACATTTGTATATTTACTTGTTGGCCCTATCCATATCTATCCATGTCTCTGATGGATAGGGGCAGGCAGAGCAAAGATACATTTGTATATTTACTTGTTGGCCCTATCCATGTCTCTGATGGATAGGGGCAGACAGAGCAAGGATACATTTGTATATTTACTTGTTGGCCCTATCCATGTCTCTGATGGACAGCGGCAGAGATAGCAAGGATACATTTGTATATTTACTTGTTGGCCCTATCCATGTCTCTGATGGATAGGGGCAGGCAGAGCAAGGATACATTTGTATATTTACTTGTTGGCCCTATCCATGTCTCTGATGGATAGGGGCAGACATAGCAAGGATACATTTGTATATTTACTTGTTGGCCCTATCCATGTCTCTGATGTATAGGGGCAAGCACAGCAAGGATACATTTGTATATTTACTTGTTGGCCCTATCCATATCTATCCATATCTCTGATGGATAGGGGCAGGCAGAGCAAGGATACATTTGTATATTTACTTGTTGGCCCTATCCATGTCTCTGATGGATAGGGGCAGACAGAGCAAGGATACATTTGTATATTTACTTGTTGGCCCTATCCATATCTATCCATGTCTCTGATGGATAGGGGCAGACAGAGCAAGGATACATTTGTATATTTATTTGTTGGCCTTATCCATGTCTCTGATGGATAGGGGCAGACAGAGCAAGGATACATTTGTATATTTACTTGTTGGCCCTATCCATGTCTCTGATGGATAGGGGCAGACAGAGCAAGGATACATTTGTATATTTACTTGTTGGCCCTATCTATATCTCTGATGGATAGGGGCAGGCAGAGCAAGGATACGTTTGTATATTTACTTGTTGGCCCTATCCATGTCTCTGATGTATAGGGGCAGGCATAGCAAGGATAGATTTGTATATTTACTTGTTGGTCTTGTCCATGTCTCTGATGGATAGGGGCAGACAGAGCAAGGATACGTTTGTATATTTACTTGTTGGCCCTATCCATGTCTCTGATGGATAGCGGCAGACATAGCAAGGATACATTTGTATATTTACTTGTTGGCCCTATCCATGTCTCTGATGGATAGGGGCAGACAGAGCAAGGATACATTTGTATATTTACTTGTTGGCCCTATCCATGTCTCTGATGGATAGGGGCAGACAGAGCAAGGATACATTTGTATATTTACTTGTTGGCCCTATCCATGTCTCTGATGGATAGGGGCAGGCAGAGCAAGGAGACATTTGTATATTTACTTGTTGGCCCTATCCATGTCTCTGATGGATAGGGGCAGACAGAGCAAGGATACATTTGTATATTTACTTGTTGGCCCTATCCATGTCTCTGATGGATAGGGGCAGACAGAGCATGGATACATTTGTATATTTACTACTATTACTTGGGTCTGTTGTCACCCCACCTTTGTCTAAGGGGATGATGGTTGCTGTCCTCCAGTCATCCTGAATGAGCATCTCCTGTGCAACTGGAATTGACTTATGTCACGCAAACCCACTTATTGATAGCAGTGAAATGTTGTATTTTTCTAGACACGGTCATTTTTAGCTGTTAAAAACAGTATTAAAAAAGGGAAAATACAAAGGAATATTTTCTAGGTATAGATACAGTGATGCATGTACAGGAAGGTTAAAAAAACTGACTCTCATTCAAATTAAGGTAGTACGTTAAGTTATTGTTTATAACTTTAGAAAGCATAAAACCTAGATATCGACACCTTATATGACAGTCTATTATGCTGCACAGATGAAGCAAGAAGTTTTGCAACTCCAGCTATTCTAGCAGGTCAAGTGCATCATGTGTTGGTAATTCTGACTAGGTGTCATTACGCCATGTTGCTATAGTTTCTGTTTGCTTTATCACTTGATGTCTTTCACTACATAATATACTATAACCACTGGGTGCAGCTATTTCAGTGATGGATGATACTTTTGTCTGTTTTTGTTTTACTACCCTGTGGTGGTGGTGTATTGTTTTCGTAACTGTCAGCGGTGGGTAATCCAGTGTAGTCATAACATCATCACCGTCAATAATGCTTTGCAGTTCATGTTTCTAATGCTTCTCAGCTACTTGTGTATTGTAGCCTTAGCAACATCTCTAATGCAGAACTTGAAGTCTTGCTGCATTATTGTGCCTTTCTATGTGTAAACCCTGAACCATGAGTGTGACCCAATCAGCAATGAGATGATGTCCCTGAACCATGAGTGTGACCCAATCACCAATGAGATGATGTCCCTGAACTATGAGTGTGACCCAATCAGCAATGAGATGATGTCCCTAAACCATGAGTGTGACCCAATCAGCAATGAGATGATGTCCCTGAACCATGAGTGTGACCCAATCACCAATGAAATGATGTCCCTGAACTATGAGTGTGACCCAATCAGCAATGAGATGATGTCCCTAAACCATGAGTGTGACCCAATCAGCAATGAGATGATGTCCCTGAACCATGAGTGTGACCCAATCACCAATGAGATGATGTCCCTGAACCATGAGTGTGACCCAATCAACAATGAAATGATGTCCCTGAACCATGAGCGTGACCAGTCGGCAATGAGATGATGTCCCTGAACCATGAGTGTGACCCAATCACCAATGAGATGATGTCCCTGAACTATGAGTATGACCCAATCAGCAATGAGATGATGTCCCTAAACCATGAGTGTGACCCAATCAGCAATGAGATGATGTCCCTGAACCATGAGTGTGACCCAATCAGCAATGAGATGATGTCCCTGAACTATGAGTGTGACCCAATCAGCAATGAGATGATGTCCCTAAACCATGGGTGTGACCCAATCAGCAATGAGATGATGTCCCTGAATCATGAGCGTGACCAGTCGGCAATGAGATGATGTGAAATATTTCCAGTTCTGTGTTACACAATGTGCAATTGTCAACCAAGTGTAAACCAATGTGTAGGTAGCCAGCTGTCTTTTGCCACCAATATTAGCCTTTCATCTTTTGATTTAAATTTGCCTCGCCGTAACCATTCATGTGTCAAATCTTGGTTAACATTTGGTTGCTCCAGGAGTTCTCTGTACTTGCCACTATAATTCTGGGGTTTCCATTTTTTTCCTTTTTTTTCATCTTTTTCTTTATGTTCTTCCTTTTGCTTTCTGGCACTTCCCATTGTTGCCTGATTTTTGTTTACTTCTAGTTTGACTTCCATTCACATTTTGTTGCAAAATGCTTCTGCTAAACTAAGCAAAGATGCCATCTTAGACTTCTATTCATGCTTTAGAGCTTTCACTATGTTTTTATCTGGTGAGGTCAACAATTATGCATATAGTAGCACAATTGCAGACCTATACATATAGTCACTTATGAGGAGGGTCATACCTCCTTCAGAACAAGCTATATATATTCTTGGTAAGCACTGGGTTTTAGATATAATTTATAAGCATGAAGCAGTGTTCTTCTTTTCCTGTCCATCTGATTAAATGCTATTTAGGCCCAGTCAATCACACCAAAGCTGTAATTTAGAACAGGAAGAGCAAATTGAGTTACAAGTACAAATATATATAGGTACTGACACTGATACAAGGCAGTTAAAACATATATAATAAAGTTTAATTATAGAGTTTTATTATAAAAAAGTGAGTGTTTTCGCGATATAAATAATCACTTCATCAGACCACAGCACATCATGAAAAACCAATGCATATATACTCACAAACATCAATCAAATTCAAATCTTCAAATATTTGTATCCAATCACATCAGAGTAAATCCACGCGACAAAGTATCAAACATAGTACTAAGTTACATCCAGACTATCATTTAAAGGGACACTCACACCTAACAGTAGAAATGTTCATAACATACAAAATGTATAAAAAAATACATATAATTTATTAAAAACAAAACATCCCAAAAATAATAAAATAAAATAAAAAACTACCCAGCTACATTATACCTTACATAACCTGCAAACTTTCAAAACAGGTTTAAGCGAAAGCTGGCCATTAAGACCAGAGCCCCTAGCTGATCTCATCCTAATAATCCAGAGTAACTCAGATCTCTCAGTAACATTATTTAAGTCACCCAAACATGAATTCTCAAAAACTCTATCAATTACCAAGAATTTAAACATACGCACTGTCCCTTTCTCTTCTACGAGTCTAACCAAGCATTATATTTATTACGTACTTGGATCTGATATAAATGCTCCTTTATACGATGTTTTCGACTCCTATTTGTTTTGGCTATGTAGTACGAAGTACAGACTGTGCAACAGGCTAAATAAACAAGATCTCTAGTATTACAATCTACTGTCAAAAACTGCAATTTGATAATTGTAAAAATGAAATTGTAAAAAACAATTTCTACTGTCTATATAGGTACAAGAGTTGCACTTCCCACATGGATAAGTACCAAGTGTCTTGCCAGCAGGCTCATATCTCCCAGTGTTTTCAGGATAACAGAAGATGTTTTATTCTTAAAACAAAACCATGGGAGATCCCCTACAATCTCCCTAACTTTATCATCAGTGAGTACGAGCGACCAATGTTTTCTTACAATACTAATAAGAGTACTGACATCACTGACGAGCGACCAATGTTTTCTTACAATACTAATAAGAGTACTGACATCACTGACGAGCGACCAATGTTTTCTTACAATACTAATAAGAGTACTGACATCACTGACAAGCGGCCAATGTTTTCTTACAATACTAATAAGAGTACTGACATCACTGACGAGCGGCCAATGTTTTCTTACAATACTAATAAGAGTACTGACATCACTGACGAGCAGCCAATGTTTTCTTACAATACTAATAAGAGTACTGACATCACTGACGAGCGACCAATGTTTTCTTACAATACTAATAAGAGTACTGACATCACTGACGAGCGACCAATGTTTTCTTACAATACTAATAAGAGTACTGACATCACTGACGAGTGACCAATGTTTTCTTACAATACTAATAAGAGCACTGACATCACTGATGAGCGACCAATGTTTTCTTACAATACTAATAAGAGTACTGACATCACTGACGAGCGACCAATGTTTTCTTACAATACTAATAAGAGTACTGACATCACTGACGAGCGGCCAATGTTTTCTTACAATACTAATAAGAGTACTGACATCACTGCTATAATGTATGGGAAAAATATTCCTTCTCCTGGGGGCCTTGTTCTTATCCAAACCATCTCTAATAGCTGCAAAATAGGGTCTAGCACTTCGATGACCAACCTTTCGGACTCAGCTTGTCAAAAATTTGCAAAATGCCTATCTTGACTCTGCTGACATGTCTCCCCCGCCCCCACACCCACACGAACAAAAGAGAAACACTTTACATATTCATTTTTTTTTTAAATACAGGCCTTTCATGTGTGCTGCTCTGTATTATAAAAGTAAAACAAAAATCAGTGACTTACAATAGAGAAAATGATATGCACACTGATAATTGGGCTTAAAATAGTGCACCAAAAAATGACCCTGCTTTTAATAGTAATTTTGAATTGAACTGAAAAAATATGGACTACACTGCATTTAATTTCATTAACATCAGTTAATGACTTTTTTGTTGTTGAATTTTAATCGATAAGTACAGGGGCATATTTCTTGTATTTTTGTTCATTCAGTTTTCTTAGTAACTTGGGTATTGGTGAACGCTGGTGTGTCACCCAAAACATTGTGGCATGTCACCTTTGACACGCGTGTCATAGGTTCACCACCACTGACTAGCATGTGACACCCTCAACTGTGTACTTCATAACAGCCCCTGGTCTACCTCACTTTCCCTATATCAGATCTCAAATTTTTAAGATCATTCAAATAACCATCCTCACTCACATTCAGTCTGGAAGTTCGCATGCCTTGTCCCTTGAAGACATTCCTAAAACTGTGGCCAGGGTAGATGCTAGTCCTATGATGTAGAGAATTTCTGTGACACTCCTCCTTAAATAATCTAGTGCCAAAGGATAAATCCAAATTTCTAAACACTTCAACATCTAAAAATTCATGTCTATATTATGCTGTTGAAAACTCAAACTGTCGACAGCGTAATAATCGACACGAAAATGTCGAAACCCCCGAACATCAAACACACACAAAAAAAAAAATCACTCAAACATAACACAAATTGCTCTATGCAGGGGGGCATGCCCCCTGTACCCCCCACATGGGGAGCTGCACCTCCACCCCCCCACTACTTAAATATACCAACTCTGAGATCGCACTACATTTACTGAGATTTCCGTTTACACGCGCGATGACTTTCGCTTTCAACATTTTGGTGCCAACAATATCAGCTTCGATACTGTAGGCCTTCGACAGGGTGAAGTAGACCCAAAAATTCAATATTAGTCGCAGAATACTTAAATGAAATCTTCAAAAAAGATGTAGTCCCATGAAGATAGTCAATAGATCCATGCAAGTCATGAAACATACAAAATGACAATAGAACATAATATAACTACAGTACGTTGTGGATGTAAACACATTTCCATTCTCCCATTGGGCAAATACCATATTGGCATAGCTGTTGGCACATGAAGTGTCCATAGCTACAGCAGATTTTTGTAAGAAGTGCTCTCCATAAAAAACAAATGCATTATTTTCCAGCACAATCTCAATAAAGTGGAAAATTAAATTGATTTGATGTATAGCTTGAATTTAATTGTTAGATATTAAGGCCATTTTCAATGTTTGCTTCAGTCTTCTGAAGTGCTCCTTACTAAGTTTTGTTCTCATTTGTTTATGTTGTATTGCTGATTCTTCATCTATTCCCAAATATTTCTGTCCTCCCTCCTGCTCAAGTCCCTTTATATCACATTCCTGTCCCAGGCTGATATTTTGTTGGTGCTGCAGCTTTCTTCATATAAATGTAGCTTTTGCAAATTTATCAAGACCAAATACCATTGTTATATCATCATAGAAAGTTTTAACCATCTGCAGTTAGTTTTTCTGATAGTCATCTGA
>NC_056749.1:37863833-37868833 GCF_019279795.1 Protopterus annectens
AGCTTTACCCACCAGGAAGAAGTACAGAACTAACTCCAAAAAGAAGCCTCCCTGGTAGAATCACAAAATCAATCAGCTGTATAACAGGGGAAAGAAAATCATGGCAAAAATTAGGAGGTGCAGCACCCAGCAGGATAAAAGCACTCTCACCAAACTAAACAAACAACTAAGAGGCCAAATAAAGTCTACCAAAGCAAAATTTGAGGTAAGTTTGGCCTCCCAGGTCAAGGACAACCACAAAGCATTCTTTAGCTACGTCCGCATCCTCAAAGGCAATACACAATTGTGTGTAGAGCTCATTGTAAATGAAGTGACCTATACTTAGACAGAAGATATAGCAAACCTCCTGCCTGATAAATTCAGCTTCAACTTTACCCCATCCCTTCCCCTCAACCTTCTTTCAGGAAATATCATTGGATATAACTCCCCCTACTATCACTAGGGAGCAGGTCCTTAATGCTCTCTCTAAGACCAAGAACTCTGCATCAATGGCCACAGACAATATCCAGGATGCCTTCTAAATAGCATGAAACATGATCTAT
Source organism: Protopterus annectens (assembly GCF_019279795.1). Lineage (NCBI taxonomy): Eukaryota > Metazoa > Chordata > Ceratodontiformes > Protopteridae > Protopterus > Protopterus annectens. The sequence goes on from NC_056749.1 coordinate 37,864,376, forward strand.
CATACCCTATGGAATTACTATTTAACTGTAGCCTCCAAATAGGCTTTGTCCCTCATGAATGGAGAAAGGCAACAATCATCCCTCTGCACAAAGGTGGGCCATCTACAGACCCTAGAAACTATAGACCCATAAGTCTCAGTAGTCTTATATGTAAAGCCGTGGAAAGAATTATCATGGAGATGACCAACAGAGGTATAATAAACCTCCAGACACTGGGCCCAACTCAGTTTGGTTTCGTAAAGAGCAGATCATGCCTGCTCAATCTGGTGGACTTCTTTGAGAAGGCCAAAGCAATGGATGATGGCAAAGTTGTTCATACTGCCTATGTTGACTTGGCCAAGGCATATGACATAATATCCCACTCAGGTATTGTTGGCAAACTCAAGAGGTTAGGTACAAATTCATATGTCACCTGGTGGATAGCCAAATGGCTCGCAGACAGGACCCAGTAAGTTAGAATTCGGGAGTCCACCTCTAAAAGAGGCCAGTCACATGTGGAGTCCCTCAAGGATCAGTCCTTGGACCACTCCTTTTTGGCATTTACTTCTCAGAAGTCAAGGCCAACGTCAGTGGTCTCTGGCTGACTAAATTTGCAGATGATTGCAAATTAGGAGCTGTCAGTGAATCTCACACTCACACTGACACAAATATTCTCCAGTAGGGGCTGACACAGACAAACAACTGGTGGCAGAGCCATGGACTAAAACTAAATGCCAAGAAATGATAATAGTATCCTTTGGGAAGTCAACCATCTCTGGTAACTGCCATATTGACAACAGACCCCTTAGAGCTGACCCAGTAGTCAGGGACTTAGGGACACACATAGATAGTAATCTAGTCTTTAATCATCACATGTCTACAGTGGTGAGGAAATCATTCTATATTGCACAACTTATAAACAAAAGTATGGCATCTAAATCCAAGGAAGTCATTGTTCCACTGTATTCGGCATTCATCAGACCTATCATTGAGTACAGTGGCCCCTTTGGTATGCACCTAACCAGGCATATCCAACAATTGGAACGTCCACAGAGGTTCTTTACTAAAATAATACAGGGTGTAAGTAATATGTCCTATACAGACTACCTCAAGGCCCTATCACTGTATTCTGTCTCCTACAGGCTTTTGAGGGGAGATCAATGCCTGGCATACAGGGCATTGTCAGACCCCATTCTGATGGACCTCCTGTATATCCACAAAACAAACAGCACCATAATTATCCATTTTAAAGACTTAAACCTTGCCTGTGATATAAATTGGACCTGCTGGAGAGATAGGTATGTATCCCAGAGTCTACCCCATCTATGGAACAGTCTCCCCATCCATGTGACACAGAGCTCCTCCCTCATCCAATTTAAGTGCAACTTGGACAATTGGATGGGAAACTGGAAATTCATCCTTGGTTTGGCACCTATGTCTCTAATGGACAGAGGTAACCTGTAAATGGTTCATCTCCCAGGCCCATGCTTACACTTATCAAGGGTATCAGAACTTGTCAGACATTTTAGATGCATGGCTAGGCTTAAAAAAAACCTTGTGGTTGTTAGCCTAGTAAACACCTATGAACCTATGTTTAAGGAGGAAAGTTTATCCTGGGTTTTTAAAGTGATATGTCCAGGCATTTAGCAGGTATTCTTCTAGAGCTTTTTTGAATTTGTGTGCATGAGGTATTTTTCTGATGGACATGGGTAGTTTGTGCCAGGATAAGGCAGGAGTGTAGCTATGTAAATTATGGCCTATTGATCTTTTCGGCTTATATCAAGTGTAGTTTGTCAGAGCTCCTGAGGGTTCTAAAGGGTGTAAAAAGAGAGATGATGGAAGAGGTGCCTGGGCATGAGGAGGGCTTGGTGAGGATGGAATGAATGATAAGAGAGTAAAAGTTGGTGGGGGACCTCTAGCCATTTTAAAGCTTTGAGTGAGTGGCAGTGATGGGAGTTTGAGTTCTGGTTAGCTGCAAATCGAACTATTTTGTTGTAGGTGGCTTCAAGTTTAGTTAGTAAGGAGGATTATAGGTTAGTTAAAATTTGTGAGCTGTATTAATGATTCTTACTGTTTTTTTAACTCATCTATCCATCCAGCATCTTTGTTATACTCAACAACATCTAAATACTTTTCCAAATTGTACTCATTTCATCTTTTTTGGTGCTATGTCTATTGCTTTTACTTTGTTTCCCAGTTCTCTAAAAAACCTTTTGGGTTATCAATCAATAGTTTATTTTGTATTTTTTTCTGTCTCCCTGTGTGAATTTCCTTCCACCTCCCAAAATTATGTTTGGTATTTGCATTGATACAAAAGTGGATACAAAAGATGCCATCACAAGGAAAGAAAATTCCAGGCTCATCCTGGCCCTTCCAGTTGAACTTGAGTACTGTTTGTATTTTAAAGGATTTTTCTTCCAGGCTGATTTGAGAACACGTTCTTTGTCCATGTATGATAAACATTTTACTATAATAGATCTTGGAGAAGCAGGAGGTGAGGAAGGTATAGACTTTCCTGATGGCTCTATGAGCCCTTTCTATGCCACTAGATAAGCCTTTGAAGTCTAAAATTTCAGGAAGCCAGGAATTTAATAATAAAATCATGTCCTCACCTTCAGATCTATCTGAGAGACCAAATATTCTGATGTTTGTTCGTCTTTCTCTGTTCTCTAGGTCATCGATTTTGTTGATTAGCCAGTTGTTTTGCTGCAAGAGAAATTCACTGTGATTTTCCTCTTCTTGTAATGTCCCATCTGTGTCACAGAGAGAAGTTTCAATGTTTTAATGTCCCATCTGTGTCACAGAGAGAAGTTTCAATGTTTTAATCTCCTATCTGTGTCACAGAGAGAAGTTTCAATGTTTTAATCTCCCATCTGTGTCACAGAGAGAAGTTTCAATGTTTAATGTCCCATCTGTGTCACAGAGAGAAGTTTCAATGTTTTAATCTCCTATCTGTGTCACAGAGAGAAGTTTCAATGTTTTAATCTCCCATCTGTGTCACAGAGAGAAGTTTCAATGTTTTAATGTCCCATCTGTGTCACAGAGAGAAGTTTCAATGTTTTAATGTCCCATCTGTGTCACAGAGAGAAGTTTCAATGTTTTAATGTCCCATTTGTGTCACAGAGAGAAGTTTCAATGTTTTAATCTCCCATCTGTGTCACAGAGAGAAGTTTCAATGTTTTAGTCTCCCATCTGTGTCACAGAGAGAAGTTTCAATGTTTTAATGTCCCATCTGTGTCACAGACAGAAGTTTCAATGTTTTAATCTCTCATCTGTGTCACAGAGAGAAGTTTCAATGTTTTAATCTCCTATCTGTGTCACAGAGAGAAGTTGCAATGTTTTAATGTCCCATCTGTGTCACAGAGAGAAGTTTCAATGTTTTAATCTCCCATCTGTCACAGAGAGAAGTTTCAATGTTTTAATCTCCTATCTGTGTCACAGAGAGAAGTTTTTTATGTTTTAATGTCCCATTTGTGTCACAGAGAGAAGTTTCAATGTTTTAATCTCCCATCTGTGTCACAGAGAGAAGTTTCAATGTTTTAATGTCCCATCTGTGTCACAGAGAGAAGTTTCAATGTTTTAATCTCCCATCTGTGTCACAGAGAGAAGTTTCAATGTTTTAATCTCCCATCTGTGTCACAGAGAGAAGTTTCAATGTTTTAATCTCCCATCTGTGTCACAGAGAGAAGTTTCAATGTTTTAGTCTCCCATCTGTGTCACAGAGAGAAGTTTCAATGTTTTAATCTCCTATCTGTGTCACATAGAGAAGTTGCAATGTTTTAATGTCCCATCTGTGTCACAGAGAGAAGTTTCAATGTTTTAATCTCCCATCTGTGTCACAGAGAGAAGTTTCAATGTTTTAATCTCCTATCTGTGTCACAGAGAGAAGTTTTTTATGTTTTAATCTCCCATCTGTGTCACAGAGAGAAGTTTCAATGTTTTAATCTCCCATCTGTGTCACAGAGAGAAGTTCCAATGTTTTAATCTCCCATCTGTGTCACAGAGAGAAGTTTCAATGTTTTAGTCTCCCATCTGTGTCACAGAGAGAAGTTTCAATGTTTTAATGTCCCATCTGTGTCACAGAGAGAAGTTTCAATGTTTTAATGTCCCATCTGTGTCACAGAGAGAAGTTTCAATGTTTTAATGTCCCATCTGTGTCACAGAGAGAAGTTTCAATGTTTTAATCTCCCATCTGTGTCACAGAGAGAAATTTCAATGTTTTAATCTCCCATCTGTGTCACAGAGAGAAGTTTCAATGTTTTAATGTACCATCTGTGTCACAGAGAGAAGTTTCAATGTTTTAATGTCCCAACAGTGTCACAGAGAGAAGTTTCAATGTTTTAATCTCCCATCTGTGTCACAGAGAGACATTTCAATGTTTTAATCTCCCATCTGTGTCACAGAGAGAAGTTTCAATGTTTTAATGTCCCATCTGTGTCACAGAGAGAAGTTTCAATGTTTTAATGTCCCATCTGTGTC
>NC_056749.1:37873833-38054034 GCF_019279795.1 Protopterus annectens
AAGCTGACTAGCAGGACGATTGGGTTTGCGGACAGTGATTAGGTTTTGGTGAGTAGATCTTAGAGTTCTCTGAGGGGTGTATGGTTGAAGGATGTTGGTTAGTGCCGGGCACTTAGTAGGTTGAAAAATTAGTCTGTGGGCTGTAGTAATTTGGAGATAGTCTAGATGGTCGGAGAGTTCAAGCCAATTTAACAAATGAAGGGCAGTACACTGATGGGAGGAGAATCTGGCTTTGGTTGCAAATTTAGAAATCTTATTATAACAGACTTCCAATTTGGAGGAGAGAGAGGCAGATAAGTTTGTTAGTAGAGGAGCAACATACATTAGTGAGGGGAGTAGATAGGTAGTGTCGAGAGTTTGTCTGGTGGAAGGAGAGCGAAAGTGGATGTCTCTATATAACATACCAAGTTTTATATGGGTTTTCTTAATGTTTTTCAGGATGTGAGTTTCGAATTTTAGGTGCTCATCAATAGTAACCCCAAGTATTTTAGCGAAGGGAACAACTTCTATAGTAGAGTTGGTTTGGCTAATAATTTGGAACGAGTTTTTATCAAGAGGGGAAACTTCTGAGGGACATAATAATAGTATTTTGGATTTGTTGGCATTTAGCGAGAGGTGGTTTTGGAGCATCCAGTTTTCAGTAGTGGAGAAAGCAATTTCGGTCACTGTTTGAAGCTCTGAGAGGTTAGAGGTGCAGCAGACTAAAGTTGAATCGTCTGCATATTGTACAATTTTGGTGTTTGGTATGGCTTTGTGGAAATCATTAATAAAGATGTTGAACAGGATTGGACCGAGTATGGATCTCTGGGGTACCCCAGTGGGAGTAGGAAGGAAGGTTGAGGTGCCTTTCCCCCACTTTACAGCTTGAGACCTGCCAGAGAGGTAGATTGAGAACCAGGATACGGTATTCTGGGAGAGATTAAGGGTAGAAAGATGGTTCAAGAGATGGGTGTGGGAGATGGTATCGAATGCCTTGGGCAGATCTAGTAGAACTGTTGACACTATTTTTCCAGAGTCATGGGCAAGATTTATTGTGTCTAAGAAGGAGAGAAGGGCAGTGATAGTACTATGGCCAGGTCGGAAGCCGTGTTTGGTTGGAGTGATTAGTTGGTGATTGGCTAGGAATGGCATAAGCTGAAGGTGGATGCATTTTTCCAGACGTTTTTGACATTGGGGAAAGGACAGCTATGGGGCAGTAGTTAGAGATGCTATTGTTTTGCCTCCTTTATGGAGAGGTAGAATAAAGGCAGCACACCATAATTCGGGCACATAAGATTCCTGCATGGATCTATTTACCAAGATGCTAATGGGGAGAGCAATACTATCTGTGGCTATTTTCAGTCCTGGGTCCACTCTTGTTCGGCATCTACTTTTCTGAAGTACAAGCAAACACAGGAGGGTTATGGCTGGCAAAGTTTGCAGATGACTGCAAACTGGGCGCCATAGTCGAAAACACATCTGACACAGATATCCTTCAGAAGGGCCTCAAAGAAACGGATAACTGGTGCCAGAGCCATGGCCTAAAGTTAAATGACAAGAAATGCATAGTCATACCCTTCGGGAAAAACAAGGTTACCCCTAGCTACCATATAGGTGGCAATCCACTGAGCACAGAAGAAGTCATCAGGGATCTGGGGACCCAGGTTGACAGTAGCCTTTCGTTTGACACTCATGTTGCTAAAGTAGTTAGGAAAACCTTCTACATTGCCCACCTGATCATGAAGGGATTCACATCTAGATCAAGGGAGGTCATCGTCCCCCTGTACTCATCACTCATTAGACCTATGATTGAGTACAATGCCCCATTCGGAATGTATCTGACCCGACACCTGCAGCAGCTGGAAAGGCCCCAAAAGTTCCTCACCAAAAGGATAAAGGGTCTCAAAATATGTCTTATGCTGCCCGACTGAAAGAACTCCAGCTCTATTCAGTCTCATACCGCTTGCTCAGAGGTGACCTGTGCCTGACATATAAGGCCATGTCAAACCCTGATTTGATGAATATGCTTCACCTCAAAAATCTAGATCCCTCAGAACCACAAGGGCGGGAGACTTAAACCTTGACACGGTTATTAATAGAACATGCTGGAGGGACAGATTCATAACCCAGAGACTCCCTATGCTGTGGAACAAAATCCTGGTACATGTGAGGCAGAGCACCTCGCTGGCCTTGTTCAAGAGGAATCTTGACCAATGGATGGGGGATCGCAGATATACCCCAGGGATTACTTCAGTGTCACTGCTTGACAGAGGCACAGCAAAATAATAGGCATAGTTTTATTCAAACTAAAGGGGTGGCGAAAGCCAAATAACTATGGGCTAGGCTTATAAATGCCCTTGGGCAGATAGCCTAGTATGAACCTATGAACCTATGAACCTATGAAGATGGATATTGTCAGGGCCATTGGAGCAAGGTTTTAATTTAGAGAGTAATTATTTTATATGGGAGGTAGAGATGGGTTTAAGTTCAAATATTGGAGGAGGATTGGGGCAGAGGGCTGTGTAGGGGATGAGGAAGATTGGATAGGCTGAGGGGAAGGGCTATTGTTAGGGAAGGTCTTGGTCAATTCTGCTATGGAGTTGGTGAAGAAGGTGTTGAATAGAGAGGCTATTTCAGGATCAGATTTGCTGGTGTCAGGGCAGTAGTTGTTTTTGGTGCCTGGGTTGAGAAGAGAATTAATGGAATTCCAGAAATGTTTGGGTTTTTTTAATTGGTTAGACTGGAGATTGATATAATAGGACTTTTTGTCTCTGATAAATTGTTTTTTAAAAAGATTGTGGAGTTGTTTATATTTAAGAAGAGTTTCTGGCTGCTTGTTTTGATGGTATGTTTTCCAGGATTTATCTCTTTTTAGCATAAGTTTTTTGGAATCTTTGGTTAGCCAAGGGGCGGTCTTAGTTTTTACTCTTTTTGTTCTTGGTGGAGCTAGGGAGTTGAGGATGTTTAAGAAGGTTGAGTTCAAAAATTCTACAGCATTGTCTAGTGGTAGAGTTTTTAGGAGGTTCCAGCTTGTTTGTTTCAGGGTGTCTGAGAAAGTAGTGGGGTTAAGGTTTGTGAGGTTATGAGTGTGAATATATTGGCGTAGGTGAGGAGAGGAGTGGGTAGCTCGGTGTGTGAAAGCTGGCAAGTGGTCTCCTATGGAGTCAGGTATAATGCCAGAGTTTAAGACTTTATTAGGATGGGATATTAGGATCCAGTCTAGTGTGGTACCTGGGGGGTTTGTTTTGTTGGGTCTGGTAATGGAGTTAGTTAGCTGGGGATAGTTAAATAAACTGAAGGATATAGTGGGATTTGGGTTGTTGATCTTATTCCAGTTGATATTTAGATCTCCAAGTATGAAGGTCTCTAGCTTAATATTGGTAGAGGCCCAGAGGAGGATTTCTTCAAGAGTAGTGGTGTTATTACCAGGGGGGATTTAGAGGGCAGTGATACAAATGCTTTAGTGGTTATTTATTTTTAGGGGGCCTATTACTAGTTCTGCATTGGTAGAGGTCCAGAGGAGAATTTCTTCAAGAGTAGTGATGTTATTACCAGGGGGGATGTAGAGGGCAGTGATACAAATGCTTTAGTGGTTATTTATTTTTAGGGGGCCTATTACTGGGTCTGCATTGGTAGAGACCCAGAGGAGGATTTCTTCAAGAGTAGTGGTGTTATTACCAGGATGGATGTAGAGGGCAGTGATACAAATGCTTTAGTGGTTATTTATTTTTAGAAGGCCTATTACTAGTTCTGCATTGGTAGAGGCCCTGAGGAGGATTTCTTCAAGAGTAGTGGTGTTATTACCAGGGGGATATAGAGGGCAATGATACAAATGCTTTTGTGGTTATTTATTTTTAGTTGGCCTATTACTAGTTCTGCATTGTTGAATGGTGGGATAGGATTGGGGAGGGGGTGATGGATAGCAGGTTAGAGTAGATTAAGGCTACCCACCCCCTTTTCTATTTAAGCGATCATGTCTGAGGGACTGGAATCCAGGAGGGAGGATTTCAGAGTCACACATATGAGGTTTTAGCCAGGTTTCTGAGATGGCTACAATGTCAGGTAGGTTGTAGTTAAGCCAAGCATGAAAGTGGGCTACTTTATTTCTTAGACTTTGGGCACTGATGGTGAAGAATTTGAGGTATTTATGGTTGGTTAGTTTTATTGCTTGTGACAGGGAGATTGGGACTAGAGTAAATATTTGGTCCATGATTTGGGTGAATGTCCCCTGGTAAGCAGAGATAATTGAGGAAGGGTAATAGTATTTTTGATTTGGTCTTTAATAGCTGTGGACAGTAAGGTATTAGTTTAGGTTTGTAGCATTTAATTGAGGAGGAAAGGTTTATTCTGAAGTAGTGGAGCGGGTTGGGTTGAACTAGAGAGGTGTATATGTTGTGGAAGTGTGTTTTAGTAGGATGAGGAAGGAGGTTGGAAGTGGGGGGAGGACAGGAAGGAGGGGTGGAGTTGATTATAGGAGTAGGAGGTAGTGTGGTATAAAGGGAGTAAGAATAGAATGTAGCTAGATGGGGTGAGAAATGTTTGAGGTAGAGGACAAGTTATGGTAGAGGAGTGTATGTGTATATTAGCAGTATAAAATGAGTAGGGCAGATTGTATAAGTGTATAGATGAAGTATAAATAGATGTTTATAGGGACTTGGATGGGCAGGGTTGGGATTGGGAGGTGGAGGTAGAAAGGGGAGGAGTTACAGAGTGGAGATGGTTGGTTGGTTGAGGGAGGGAGGGGTTTGGTGTTGAAATAAATGTAGGAGTAGTGGGGGCAGGTGGAAATTGGGGGCAGGGTAGGAGAGCAGAATGAGCCTGTAGGGCGAACAGAGCAGGAAGAGCTGGAGAGAAGGTGGCTGGCAGAAACCAATCAGCCAGCTGTAGCTGAAATGTGGGAGCTTAGATGAAGTACAGGAACAGCAGAGGTGAGTCAAGGCTGGGGAGTGTGGGGGAGAAAGGTAATAGAACTATGCACAGGACAAAGCAAGCCAGTGGAGTAAATATGCTAAGAGAGTGGGGGAATGCTTGGGAGAAAATAGAAAAAATGCATGAAGTGATCTTTATACTATAAGTGGTTGAGCAGTGCCACCTAGTGGCAAAATATATAAAATATAGCTTAGTGTGTAATTAAGGGATAAAGAAATAAACCACTGTAGTCTGCTTAGCAAGCGTGGGGAAAAGAACAGGCACTATGTTAGTGTTAACACTTGTAGCAGTTATGTTACAAAATAGTAGTACATACACTTTAAATATTTCTTGAGGGAGGCAATCTTTTGAAAGCTCCTCAGAGGGCTTTATGTATTAGATGTCCTTATAGGGGAGTTTTCTTAGACTGTAGTGAATAGGGTTGAATGCAGCATGAACAGCTGTAGGGAAAAGAGCAAAATGACATAAGCATTAGGTGAGCAGGGGAGGAAGAAATACACACAGAGGACTTTAGCAGTGAGAACTGGGAGAGTATAGCAGTGAGAACTGGGAGAGTATAGCAGTAAGAACTGGGAGAGTATAGCAATGAGAACAGGGAGAGTATAGCAGTGAGAACTGGGCTAGTATAGCAGTAAGAAATGGGAGAGTATAGCAGTGAAAACTGGGAGAGTATAGCAATGAGAACTGGGAGAGTATAGCAGTGAGAACTGGGAGGGTATAGCAGTAAGAACTGGGAGAGTATAGCAGTGAAAACTGGGAGAGTATAGCAGTGAGAACAGGGGGAGTATAGCAATGAGAACTGGGAGAGTATAGCAGTAAGAACTGGGAGAGCATAGCAGTAAGAACAGGGAGAGTATAGCAATGAGAACAGGGAGAGTATAGCAGTGAGAACTGGGCGAGTATAGCAGTAAGAACTGGGAGAGTATAGAAGTGAAAACTGGGAGAGTATAGCAATGAGAACTGGGAGAGTATAACAGTGAGAACTGGGAGAGTATAGCAGTGAGAACTGGGCGAGTATAGCAGTAAGAACAGGGAGAGTATAGCAGTGAGAACTGGGAGAGTATAGCAGTGAAAACTGGGAGAGTATAGCAGTGAGAACAGGGGGAGTATAGCAATGAGAACAGGGGGAGTATAGCAATGAGAACTGGGAGAGTATAGCAGTGAAAATAGGGGGAGTATAGCAATGAGAACTGGGAGAGTATAGTAGTGAAAACAGGGGGAGTATAGCAGTAAGAACTGGGAGAGCATAGCAGTAAGAACAGGGAGAGTATAGCAGTGAGAACTGTAAGAGTATAGCAGTGATAACTGAGAGAGTATAGCAGTGAGAACTGGGAGAGTATAGCAGTGATAACTGAGAGAGTATAGCAGTGAGAACTGGGAGAGTATAGCAGTGAGAACTGGGAGAGTATAGCAGTAAGAACTGGGAGAGTATAGCAGTGAAAACTGGGAGAGTATAGCAGTGAGAACTGGGAAAGTATAGCAGTAAGAACTGGGAGAGTATAGCAATGAGAACAGGGAGAGTATAGCAGTGAGAACTGGGAGAGTATAGCAGTGAGAACTGGGAAAGTAGAGCAGTAAAAACTGGGAGAGTATAGCAGTGATAACTGGGAGAGTATAGCAGTGAGAACTGGGAGAGTATAGCAGTAAGAACTGGGAGAGTATAGCAGTGATAACTGAGAGAGTATAGCAGTGAGAGCTGGGAGAGTATAGCAGTGAGAACTGGGAGAGTATAGCAGTAAGAACTGGGAGAGTATAGCAATGAGAACAGGGAGAGTATAGCAGTAAGAACTGGGAGAGTATAGCAGTGATAACTGGGAGAGTATAGCAGTGAGAACTGGGAGAGTATAGCAGTGAGAACTGGGAGAGTATAGCAGTGATAACTGAGAGAGTACAGCAGTGAGAACTGGGAGAGTATAGCAGTGATAACAGAGAGTATAGCAGTGAGAACTGGGAGAGTATAGCAGTGAGAACTGGGAGAGTATAGCAGTAAGAACTGGGAGAGTATAACAGTGAGAACTGGGAGAGTATAGCAGTAAAAACTGGGAGAGTATAGCAGTGATAACTGGGAGAGTATAGCAGTGAGAACGGGGCAGTATAGCAGTGAGAACTGGGAGGGTATAGCAGTAAGAACTGGGAGAGTATAGCAATGAGAACAGTGAGAGTATAGCAGTGAGAAATGGGAGAGTATAGCAGTGAGAACTGGGAAAGTAGAGCAGTAAAAACTGGGAGAGTATAGCAGTGATAACTGGGAGAGTATAGCAGTGAGAACTGGGAGAGTATAGCAGTAAAAACTGGGAGAGTATAGCAGTGATAACTGAGAGAGTACAGCAGTGAGAGCTGGGAGAGTATAGCAGTGAGAACTGGGAGAGTATAGCAGTAAGAACTGGGAGAGTATAGCAGTGATAACTGGAAGAGTATAACAGTGAGAACTGGGAGAGTATAGCAGTAAGAACTGGGAGAGTATAGCAGTGATAACTGGGAGAGTATAGCAGTGAGAACAGGGGGAGTATAGCAATGAGAACTGGGAGAGTATAGCAGTGAAAACAGGGGGAGTATAGCAGTAAGAACTGGGAGAGCATAGCAGTAAGAACAGGGAGAGTATAGCAGTAAGAACTGGGAGAGTATAGCAGTAAGAACTGGGGGAGTATAGCAGTGAGAACTGGGAGAGTATAGCAGTGAGAACTGGGAGAGTATAGCAGTGAGAACTGGGAGAGCATAGCAGTAAGAACTGGGAGAGTATAGCAGTGAGAACTGGGAGAGTAGGGAAAGAAGGGAAAAAGAGGCAGCAGAGACTTAACAAAACACCATATATAGAGCAGTTTATCAAACCTACCATTCCACTAAAAGTGCAGATAACAGAGCTAAATAAAAAAAAAAAAAAAAAAAAAAAGATTGTCAGGGAAAATAGCAGGTTCAGATGATGTGACAGCAGACATGATGAGGATGTTAGGTTCATATGAGGAGAAATTACTGCGGCGTCTGCAGAGTGCATCCATGATGTGATGGAGATACAGGCATATCCTATCTGACTAAACAATAAGCATTCCTTGGTCACTCTACTAGAACAAACTGGACATGAGAGTGCTAGAGAGGGTGACTGATAAATGCACAGAGTAGAAGAAAGTCAAATGGGAGATAAGAAGTTCAGATTCAGGTCAAGATGCAGCACAGCTAACCTGATGTTTGCAGAGCTACACATAGCTGGAAAGTGGTAGAGATGAGAAAATAGTCTAGACAGCCATTCGTGGGCATGGTGAAAGCAGATCTCAAGGCCCCATGAAAGCTGATTTTGGCAATTGTGTTGTTTCAAAGTCCTAGAAACATTGGTAGAATTAGTATAGGCTATGTACATGAATCCGATCACACAAGCATGAACAATGGTTGGACTCACAGAGGGGTTTGCAGTGGGAGTGGGACTGGATGTGCATTAGGATTTAGCTTTGAGTTCACTTCTGTTCACACTGGTTATGGACTACATCGGCAGACAGGTCAGAAGAGGACAGATCAACAAAACTACTATATTTATTCATTTGTTTTTGTTGACCATGAAAAGTCCGACTGGGTAAAGTCCATTTTCAGAGAAGGCCCGGGGACTAAAGCTCTGCATTTAAGTTACACATGATGTACAGTTTTAATTGCAGAGTTAAAAAAACATATATGCATGAGTTTATTTACATGATTTTTAAATATTTCTTACAAGAACATAGCATTTTAATACAAAAAAAGACAGAACTTAACATAAATTAACTAATTATTGAATAGAGAAATAACATACAATAACAGTGCACTTATAGCATATTGGCTGCAGGGAAAAAATCTTACCTGGATTTTTGAGTTTAGTAATAATTTAGACACAAGCAAGTAGAGTGTAGCTTAAAAATGATAGAGATATAAAAAGTGAAGTTGCGGAAATGAGCAGGAACATTAACAAAAAGAGGAGGCATTGTAGTTCATATTATCAGAGGAAGTTACTAGGCTAACAGCCCTAGGGCCTTTACAAGCCTAGCCAAGTTCTACCCTTATTTCTACAGTCAGCACCTATTGCCCTTGCCCCTGTCCAAGAGGGACACAGGTGGAACCCCCAGGGTTAATTTACAATTACCCATCCAATCGTGCAGACTGCATTTGAGGAGGACCAGTGAGGTGCACTGACATGAAGTGGGAGTCTGTTCCAAAGTTGTGGTAACCTCTGGCAGACAAATCTGTCCTTCCAGCAGGTTCTGTTAATGTCACATACCAGGTTAAGGTCTTTAGAGCAAATAACCCGTGTACCATTTTATTTGCAGATATGCAGCATTTACAATAAAGCAGTGTCAGAGATTGCCTTATATGCAAGGCAGAGATTGCCTCTGAATAGTCTATATGAAACAGAATAAAGTGACAGTGATTTCAGATGATCCACATAGGACAGATGCGGAAGACCTTGAATTTTCCTTGTGAGGAACCTCTGTGGTCTCTCCAATTGCTCCAGGTGCTTGGAAAGATACATACCAAAAGGGATGTTGTACTCAATTATTGGCTTGATTGAGGGAAGAGTACAGGGAGGTTATAACTTCTTTTTTTTCTGGAGACAATGCCCTTACTTATGAGATGAGCAATATAGAATGACCTTACCACTGTGGTGACATGATGATCAAAGGTAAGGTTGCTGTCAACCTGTGTGCCCCAGGTCTCTCACCACTGAGTGGGTACTTAGGGTGTTGCTATTGATGTGGTACGTAGCATGAATGCTGCTCTTAGCAAAAGAGATGATAATACATGTTTTTGCATTGAGTTAAAGGCCGTGACTTTGGCACCAATCATTTGTTTGTGTAAGACTCTCTTGTAGAATGTTGACTTCATTTAGAGATTCTATGGCTGACCCCATTTTCCAGTCATAAACAAACTTTGCCAGCCACAGAGCTTTAGCTTTTGCTTGTACTTCACAGAAATAGTAGAGGTCCCAGGACTGAACCTTGTGGAACACCACTGGTTACAGGTCAGTTGTTGGAGGTGGATTCCCCTATTTTGACTCTATGAGTTCTATCAGTGAGCCAGTAATGACCCATTTAATGATATAAGCTATTTCTCCCACCTCCTTCCCAGCTCTTAACTCCATCCTGTTTTCCACTCCTTCCTGCTACAACTTGCCCCACCCCTTTCCACTTTCCCTTCCTACCTGCCAGTAGTCTTTATAATGACGCCACTACCTGTCGTGCCATTTTTAAAAAAGGTATCCCTGTTACCCCTTGCAGATCAACCCCGTAGGCTGCAAGCTGCACCTGGTAAGTGCCGCAATTCATGTAGGCTTAATGCCATGTGTATAACTTATTGTATACCAGAATAGTACATGTTTTATATTGTGTCTTGGTATTTTCATCTGTTTGGTTAAGGATGCTTTGCGAGCATGTTTCTGTGCAGTTTAATGTTTTGTTCAGAATGCTCACATCTCCCAATTCATGTTAAATTGAATTATCTCTCTCCTGTGTAGCTTGTTGCCATTTTTATAGCTGTTGTCTTGCCGTCTCAGCTGTGATTGTATTTGTACTAATCCAGGTCTCATGCTGTATAGGTAACCAAATGCAGTGTAGTTGTGCCAGCTTTCTGTTATAACTGCTTTTTGTAACTGTATTCCTATGTGGCTAGAGGCTGTGTGCATGTTACTGGAGTATTTATTTGTGTGTAGTCTGAACGCTCGCAGATTTAATCCCCGGAATCAAGTTACAATGGCTTTCTGATCCTGTTTTTCAGTTTGGAAAGGGAATGCTCTATAAGTATATTATTGAGCGCTCATGCATGTGTGGGCTGAACGCTCGCTAACTCCAATACCCTGCTATCAGCTACAACTGCATTTTGAAACAGTATTCCATGTGTCTGCGAGCATGTAACTGTTCCTTTATTATTTTTTGAATGCTCGCTAGATAATAAAACCTCTAAAGTGACCGTTTTCCCTCCATTCTGGTGGCTGCCACATGTCTAAATAATTACTAGCCCTACTTTTAACATATTTAGCAGTTTAGCAGTTCACAGCCATTTACCATTAGTAATTAGAACATTAGACATGTTGCTGCACTCCAAGAAGGAGATCAGTATGTAGTATTCTGGCCATTGATGAAATATATCTTCTTAGACATCAATGGCACTCTACAGGTTAGAACTGTCCCACTACTAGGTACTTCTCGCTGGACCCTTTTGTCCCTATATATTCTGCTTCTAATGAGCATGTGGTGCTTTTTGAAATAAGGGGGTTTGCTATTTCCAACAGGGTAAGCTTGTGAGAGTAACTGCAACATACGAGTAGACCATAAAACGAAAAATACACACAAATTAGCTTCTTCCACTGGAAAAATTTAATGAACGATCTGGTACCTCGGCAATTCGCCTTCAAAGGATCACAGTTCAATAAAATTCAGCATCAACCTTATATATCATTTAAACATCAATTATTCAATTAATCAAGTGATGCAATTTATATTAAGAAATAAATTTCACCTTAAAGTGATCTCTCAAACAGAATAAATGCATACTTTCAAAGTGTTTTAAAGTGTTTTAAGCAAACTTCACTTAAAACAATTAAATCCAACAATGATTATAACAGCTTCTGATAGTTGAAATGAATGTTATTATTATACATAAATAAATAAATATAAACATTATGAATATATGAAATAAATATATAAATAGATACACTTAATATTTAATATTTAAATATATTATAAAGCCAGTTCCTGATTCAACCCATAAGGCTTCAAAGTGTTGAATTTAATAATCATTCTGGTTTCTAGTTCCAAAAGTTTACCTACAACATCATCTCCTCTAGAAATAAAAGGTTTTCCTAATACATTGAATGTTAAACTATCACCACACCCCCCATGATGATCAGTAAAATGCTTAGCCACAGGACTGGAAAGGTTGACATTTCTTATATCTTTAAGATGTTCAAGCACCCTGATTTTAACCATTCTTTTGGTTTGTCCAACATACCAAACATTGGAACAGGAGCACCCCAAAATGTACACTACACATGTGGATCTGCAGTTAAAATATTCCCTATGATTATGTTTGATATTATTAAATCTGTCTACATTCAAAACCCTGGAACAAACACTACAAGATCCACATGCAAAGGTGCCAGTTCTACTAGAAAATGTATAACCCCTTTGTCTAGAATTAAAGTTGAAATTCAAAATTTCTTTTAAATTCTTTCCCCTTTTAAAAGAAAAATTAATAGTATTGGGAAATAACTTGCCGATTACTTCATCCTGACAAATTAAATACCAAAATTTTTTAATGGTAGAAGTCATTATTTTATGAAAAGGGGTAAATTTCATTACAAAAAACACTTTCTCAACATCAGTTTTCTCAGCAACATTATTAACAACTAAATGTTTGGTATTTTCTACTTGACTCGAAACTCTAGTGTACTCAGTTGCCTGTCCATCAAGACACCGTAATAGGTGATCATAATCATATCCCCTTTCCAACAACCTGGAAAGTACTATATTCAATTCCTTATCCAGCTCTTCTGTAACACTTGTATGACTACGAATTCTTTGGAACTCTCCTGAAGGCAAAGCATTGATCAAATGCTGGGGATGCATGCTGGTAGAATGTAAAAACATATTAACTGATGTTTGTTTCCTATAAGGTCTGAAGTGTATTTTATTATCCATTTCAAAAAGAGTTAAATCCAGAAAATTGATCTCACTCCTGTTAAACTCATAGGAAAATTGTAATTTATGTTCATTATCATTCAATATAGTAAAAAAATCTAAAAATTCGCAAATTTCCCCTTTACAGATGAAAATTAAATCATCTATATATCGCTTATACATAATCACATTATTTTTGAAAAAATCACTCGAATATATGAACTTTCTCTCAAACAAATCCATATAAATAATGGCATATGATGGCGCATATGGCGCACCCATTGCAGTGCCTTTAATTTGTAAGAAGAATTCATTATTAAAACAAAAGTAACTGTGTGTGAGACAAAATTCCAACAAATAAATCAAAAAAGAAGTTTTAGGACCTTCACCCAGCATATGTTGAACAGATTCAAGTCCCCACTGCTTGTCAATATTAGTATAGAGGGATTTGATGTCAATGGTGACCCAGTAATATTCATGGTTCCATTCTAAACCAGAAATATGATTAATTAAATCCTGTGTGTCCTTAATATGAGCCACTACTCTCTTCAAATGACCCTTCAACTGAAAATCCAATAACAAATTAACATTTTCAAGAAAAGAACCAATCCCAGATATGATGGGTCTACCGGGTGGTTCTGACAAATTTTTGTGAACTTTCGGTAAAGCATAAAAAGTAGGCACAGTAGGCTGACGAATATACAATTTTTTAACATCATTCTGTGACAAAAACCCCAAACGTTCACCTTTCTCCAAAATGAATAACAATTCACTATTATATGTCAGGGTAGGATCATTCTCCAGCCTCTTATATTCATCAGAATTAGATAACAACTTCCCCACCATGGAACAATAATTTATTTTGTCCATGACTACCCAGTTTCCGCCTTTATCGGCACATTTAAATATATAATCCTTCTTACATTTCTTTAATTCTTTTAAGGCATACCATTCATCTTTACATAAATTATATTGCCTTTTTTCTCTACAAAACTTCCAGAAAGAAAGTTCTAATTCTTTAAAAAGAACCTTTTGAAAAGTGGAAATTGCAGGCACTGTAATGTGTGGAAAAATTTTTTTACTGTCAGCATGTTTCAAAATAGGAAGGGGTAATTTACCATAACCAGTGTAAAAGGAAACATCATCATTATTCCTAACAGAATTAATATTGTCTACAGGGGAGATGTATTCATCACTGATGTTACTATCATCCCATTCATAGTTATAAACTGAAAGATTTAACAAACTGTCATCCAAATCGGAATCACTAGAGATTTCTTGCTCATCATTATGCAATTCAGGCATACTTGTTTCATTAAATTTTGCAAAAAATACCCTTAATAACAGTTTTCTAACAAAACTTCTGACCTCAAAATAGATGTCAGCTAAAGAAGGGAAAAAAGTAGGTACAAACTTGCTGCCCTTATCCAAAACCCTGAGCATGTTGTCATTAATAGACAAACTAGACAAATTAATACATTTTAAGCACTGTGCTTGTGCAGTCAATTCAGACAAACCTTCATTTAAATCTGTTCCGCCCTTTTCTTCCGTTTCTCCTATTTCCACCGTTGACTGTATCATTTCGAAAGTTCACGTTAGTACCAGAATGGTCATCATTAGCAAGTTGGTTTTCTCTATCAGGAACTCTACTGTGTGTTGCAGTCCTTGCAAAAGAAACATTCTTAGTCGAATTCCCCTCTCCGGAAGACACTGATGAAGCTGACACACCTCTCCGTTTAGAGCCGCTGCTCCAACTCCTGCCCCTTGATTTATTACGTGTGTTACTCGTGCCTTCACGCTGCCAATTAAACAAAATGCCTGTCTCGTAATCTTTAAGGTCACGAACAAGCTTGTTTCTTTTTCTAGATACAATGTCATTCTCAAGTTTCTGTATTTTGTCATTAATCACCAGCATTTGCGTTCCATAATTCGGCTCAGACATCAAGCTCTCTTGCAATGACATGATTTCTTTTTTAACTTTTTCTTGTGATCTCGCATTACGCTTGATCAAAATGTTAAGCCAGCCAACAGTACATGAAAGGGAAACTTTCTTCCATTCATTAAATAAATCAGACTCATCCTCACTAAAAGGCGTTGCTGGTAACTTATCAATGCGCAACCCCCGAGGGGTAATGTCCAAACTAATATATTTTTCAAGTAAGCGCGTATCAAAGTATAAAGCAGCTTCTTTAGACATTAATTTGTTTAGTTCAGCAAAGCGTTCGTCTGCAGCAAAGTTACTTCCCCCAATGTTCCAGGGGTCAGAACTAGAATACTTTTTGTCACGTTCTGTGAGAATATCTTTAAACAAAAAGAAATCAACCATACGGCTCTGTTCAGAGCCCACATTGCGAGACGACATTTCAGGTGAAATAGAAAAATGAATACCAGTAGAATTCACCAAAGCTCAGCAACAGCAACTGCAACATACGAGTAGACCATAAAACGAAAAATACACACAAATTAGCTTCTTCCACTGGAAAAATTTAATGAACGATCTGGTACCTCGGCAATTCACCTTCAAAGGATCACAGTTCAATAAAATTCAGCATCAACCTTATATATCATTTAAACATCAATTATTCAATTAATCAAGTGATGCAATTTCTATTAAGAAATAAATTTCACCTTAAAGTGATCTCTCAAACAGAATAAATGCATACTTTCAAAGTGTTTTAAAGTAAGCTTGTGAGAGTAGTCTACTGAGCGGTCTGTGTTCTGTTCCAACCACTCGCAAATGCAAATGTTAAGAAAAGGCACTATTCCCAGTTATGCTTATTGCATGTAAAGTGAATTCTAAGAGAATGTGCTCACTTTAGTACATTACACAGATCTAAATGCTCGCTAACCTAGAAAGCCTAACGCTGAATATATATGGTATAAAGTGTGTATGCCGTATGGATCTTTTGCTGCAGATGTAAACTGAATTGAATGTTAATCTGTTTCATGGTGTAAAGTGTGTATGCCAATTGGATATCTCTGCTGTAGAACCAGCCTCTTAACCTAGCACCTGCCTGTATTTGCTACATTTGTAACTGTTGCTTGGACTGTTTGCCTCCTCTTCCTTCTTTCCCTATTCTCCCAGCTGAAGCTCTATATGTGCTAATGCTTGTGTTGTTCTGTTTTTTCCCTACAGCTGCCTGTGCTGCATTCTACCCTAACTAGTACAGACTAAACATCCTACCCTGTAAAGATTTATCTATGGGACCCTACTAAAGCTCACTGAAGAGCATCTCAACAACTAGCCCCCCTCAAGAATTACTTCCAGTGTATGTACAGCTGCATATTGTACCGGAAAGCACTTCTAGTACCTAAACTATCATAGTGCCTGTACTTCCCCGTGCTTGCTAAGCAGCCTACTGCAGTCTATCTCTTGACCCTTACCTACCCACTAAGCTGTAATTTAACTATCCAACCACTAGGTGGCACTGCTCACCTTCTAAAGTTTAAAGTCTAGTTATCTACCTCCCTCATTTCTCTCCCGTAGCCATCCCCAACCTCTTAGTATTTTCCCCACTGGCCTGCTCTGTCCTGTGCTTAGTCCTGATCTCCACTCACACTCCCAAGCCTGGTCTTACCTTGTTGCTCCACCTTCCTCCAGACTCCCACTTTTCGGCTTCACCTGGCTGATTGGTTTCAGCCAGCCACCTTCTCTGCAGCTCTACCTGCTCCGTTCGCCCTGCGGGCTCACTCTGCTCCCCTACCCTACCCCCAATTCCCACCCACCCCCACTACTCCTACATTTATACTTAACCAATCCCCTCCCCTATTCACTTACCAATCATCCCCTACTGTCATAGGTCAATCAACCAATCTCCTCTACCCTCTGACCCCCTCCCTCTTGAACTCCATCTCCCAATCACAACCTCTCCAACCCCATCCAAATTCCACATATACTCCTTATCCACCTCATCTGATACTCTCCTATTGTCCCTACTCATTCCTCCCTCTAATACTCATCCACACCACAACCATGATATGTCTTATAACTCAAACAGTTCAAACCCCATTTATCTGCTTTCTATTTTTACTCTCTTTATACCATGCTAACTCCTACCATTCTAACCAACTCCACCCCTCCTTTCTATCCAACCCCAACACTCCCACCCCTCCTCCTCATTGCACTATAAAACATTTCCAGAACATATCTGCCTCCCTAGTCCAACCCAAGCTCCTCCACTACTTCAGATTTAAACTTGTCCCCCTCCAACCTACATACCACAAACATAAACTAATTCCCTACCATCCGCAACTATTAAAAACTAGCTGAAAAATGTCACTACCCTTCCTTAACTTCCTCTACTTAGCAGGGGACATACATCCAAACCCTGGACCAAATACTTCCTCTTCTCCAAACCCCACTGTTACAAGCAATAAAACTAGCCACAAACTCCTCAAATTCTTCACCTTGAATGCCCAAAGCCTAAAGAACAAAGTAACCCAATTCCATGCTTGGCTCAACCATAACCTACCCGATATTGTAGCCATCTCAGAAACTTGTTTAAAACCCCACATCTGTGATTCTGAAATCCTACCACCCACGTTCCAAGCCCTGAGACATGACCACTTAAAAAGAAAAGGGGGCGGGGTAGCCTTAATATACTCTAACTTGCTGTCCATATCTCCCTACCCTAATTCTATCCCTCCATTCAACAGTGCAGAACTAGTCATAGGCCTTCTAAAACTAAATAACCATAACAATGCAGAGCTAGCCATAGGCCTTCTAAAACTAAATAACCATAACAATGCAGAGCTAGTCATAGGCCTTCTAAAACTAAATAACCATAACAATGCAGAGCTAGTCATAGGCCTTCTAAAACTAAATAACCATAACAATGCTGAACTAGTCATAGGCCTTCTAAAACTAAATAACCATAACAATGCTGAACTAGTCATAGGCCTTCTAAAACTAAATAACCATAACAATGCTGAACTAGTCATAGGCCTTCTAAAACTAAATAACCATAAAAGTGTTTGTATAATTGCCCTCTACATCCCCCAGGCAATAACATCTCCACTCTTGAAGAAATCCTCCTCTGGACCTCTACCAGTATTATACTAGAGACCTTCATACTTGGAGATGTAAATATTGACTGGAATAAAATCAACAACCCAAATCCCACTATATCCATCAGTCTATTCAACTTTACCCAACTAACTATCACCAGACCCAACAAACCTAACCCTCCAGGTACAACTCTAGACTGGATCCTAGTATCTGACCCCAATAAAGTCATAGACTCTGGCACTACTCCTGACCCTATAGGTGACCACTTGCCATCTTTCATCCACAGAGCTACTCACTCCTCACCTCACCTACACCAATATACCCACACCCGTAACCTCACAAACTTCAACCCTGCAACCTTCTTGGATGCCCTAAAACAAACAAACTGGAACCCCCTAAAAACTCTACCACTAGACAATGCTGTAGAATTCTTCATCTCTACCTTCTTAAGCATCCTCAACTCCCTAGCTCCTCCAAGAATAAGGAGGGTCAAAACTAAGTATACCCCTTGGCTAACCAAAGACACCAAAAACCTTATGCTACAAAGGGACAAATCTTGGCAAGCCTACCACCAAAATAAGCAGCCAGAAACTCTCTTTATATATAAACAACGTCGTAACCTTGTTAAAAAACACATCATTAGAGATAAAAAGTCCTACCATATTAAACTCCAGTCCAACCAATCAAACAACCCCAAACATTTCTGGAACTTAATTAATTCTCTTCTCAAACCAGGTACCAGAAATAACCCCTACCCTGACTCAAACAAATCTGTCTCTGAAATAGCCTTCCTATTCAACTCCTTCTTTACCAACTCCATCGCTGACCTGACCAAGACCTTCCCTAACAACAACCCACCCTCCCAACCCATCCAATCTTCCACACCCCTTACACAACTCTCTGCTTCTAATCCACCACCAGTATTTGAACTTAAACCCATCTCTACCTCCCTCATAAAAAGATTACTCACTAAATTAAAACCTTGCCCCAATGCCCCTGACAATATTCCATCTTCCTTCCTAAAAATAGCCAGAGACAGTATTGCTCTTCCCAGCAGCATCTTAATCAACAGATCCATGCAGGAATGTTATGTGCCCAAACTATGGCGTGCTGCCTTTATCCTACCTCTCCATTAGGGAGGCAAAAACAATAGCCTCTCTAATTTCCGCCCTTTAGCTATCCTCTCCCCTATCTCTAAAATCATAGAGAAATGTATCCACCTACAGCTTATGCCATACCTAGCCTTACATCAACTAATTACTCCAACCCAACATGGTTTCTGACCTGGCCATAGTACTATCACTGCCCTGCTCTCATTCATAGACATAGTAAATCTAGCCCGTGACTCTGGTAAAACTGTCTCTACAGTTCTACTAGACCTGCCCAAAGCTTTCGATGCCATTTCCTAGCCTTCATCTCTCCAAAAATTCTTTATCTTGGTTCTCAAGCTACCTCTCTGGCAGGTCTCAGGCCGTGAAATGGGGGAAGGGCACCTCTTCCTTCCTTCCAACCCCCACTGGTGTACCTCAGGGATCTATACTTGGTCCAATGCTGTTCAACATCTTCATTAATGACTTCCACAAAGCCATACGCAATACCAAAATTGTACAATATGCAGATGATTTAACTTTAATCTGCTGCGCCCCCACCCTCCCTCAGCTACAAATAACCCAAACTGCCTTCTCCTCCACTGAACAATGGATGCTCCAAAACCACCTCTCACTAAATGTCAACAAATCCAAAATTCTGTTATTCTCTCCATCAAAAGCCTCCCCTCTTGATAAACATTCTTTCCAAATTATAAGTCACAGCAACACTGCCTTAGAGGTCACTCCCTTCGCTAAACTTCTTGGGGTAACTATTGATGAACACCTAAAATTCGATACTCACATCCAGCAAAACATTAAGAAAACTCATATTAAACTTGGTATGCTATACAGAAACATCCACTTCCTTCAGCCTCCCACCAGACAAACCCTTGCCACTACCTATCTGCTCCCCTCACTTTTATATGGTGCTCTTCTCCTATCTAACCTATCTGCATCTCTCTCCTCCAAACTGGAAGTCTGCTATAATAAAATTTCTAAATTTGCCACCAAAGACAAATTCTCCTCCCATCACTGTACTGCCCTTCATTTGTTAAACTGGCTTGAACTCCCCAACCATCTAGATTATTTCCAAATTACTACAGCCCATAAACTAATTTTTCAACTTACTAAGTGCCCAGCCCTAACCAGTATCCTCCAACCATACTCCCCTTCAAGATGTTTAAGATCATCCCACCAAAACCTAATCACTGTCCGTAAACCCAATCATCCTGCTGGGCAGTATCTGCTGCCCTTTTTGTTAGCTAATAAATGGAATTCCTTGCCATCCTCTCGAAGGACTTGTCAAAGCTTTGAAACTTTTAAAACTCTTCTACACTCCTACCTTTCTTACAAATGGAAATGCAACTGCTCTCTCCCCACATAGTCTTTTGCCACTCTCTCCCCATAAGCTTTTCTCTACCACTGAGCCTAAACCTAACCTGACATAACAGTAAAAGTTAACACCTGTATAACACACTTTAACCTCTACCACTTCTGCTCTCTTTCCCTCTCTTTCCCAGTTGCCTTTTCCTCCCTACACTTCAAATACATTCTAACCTGGGAACATACTCCTGTTCTTTAGTTGGGAACTTCTAACCTTCTAACTTTTTAGCTTAAAATAAAATCTGCACCCTCAACTTCTTCTCATTAAAGTCCCTGTTCCTACTCTATATCATACCTTCATAAATACTTGACACCATCAAACCATATAATTTATGTTGTTCTCTGACTCATAATCATTTTTTAATTGGGTTTCTCTTTACTTTGACAGTAACTGTGAACACACTGTGTAACAGAAACTTATTTCATTGTATTCTTACCTCATTTAATTTTGATTTTTATGTGAATAACTGTGTATAACTGTGTATATATTCTTACCTCATTTAACTTTGATTTTCACGTGAATAACTGTGTATAATCACTATGTAATGTGGAGCTTTCCTCCCCAGGCCTCTACTGAAAATGGGCTCCCTGAGCCCAGCGGACCTCTCCAGTCATCAAACTGAAATAAATAAATAAATAGATAAATAAGGGTTGATATCTAGATGGGTGAGTTTGTCAATGATGCCTGAGTGGGGAAAGTGTCAAAAGCCTTGGCTAAGTCTAGGTAGGTTGTATGCACAGATTTCCCCTTGTCCAGGGCTTTGGTGACTGTCTCGAAGAAGTCCACCAGGTTTAACAGGCATGATCTCCCTTTGACAAATCCAAGCTAAGTAGGGTCAAGAGATTGGAGATTATCTATATCTTTGTTGATAAGGTCCATGATGAGTCACTCCATGGCCTTGCAGATAAGGCTAGTCAGGCTAATAGATCTATAGCTGTTCTTCATGCTTCACTGTTGCAATCATCACTTGTGGGTTATCCCTGCTGGGTAGCCCTGGGCCTGCCTGAATACCAGAGTAAAGTATTTTCCTCCTGAGTTAGTTGTTCCGAGACTGTGGCTGACATCAGGTCATCAGGGCTATAAAGGGTGACAGCCGACATCATTACATCAGTCTTTCTTGCCATGGAGCTCAAAGCAGAAGTAGTTTTGCGAGTGCGTCGGTCAGCCGCTGCCAGAGTGCAGGAAACCGTCTAAAGCTAAGTACCCCATTGGGGAACCTTTTCTTGCTTTTATCCGATGTCAGAGAAAGTCAATAATTTTCTCAGTTGTGGAAAGCAGATCCCACACCGAGACTTTCATTCTCTCTGCATCACTTGTTTAGGCCCAGACCACGACGTCCCCAAGTGTCTGTTCTGTGCCATGTTTAATGCTAGAACCATGAAGAAGAGCTGAAATTGCAGCTAGGCATTTTAATGAGTCTTTTTCTCAACACGATATGGCATCAGTCTCTCAACCAGCTACTGACTTACCTAGAAATAAAAAAGACAAGGATTAAGATAGGCCTCTAAAAGTTAGGCCCTCTGATGACTCAGGTCAGAAGTCCAGTATCTTTCAACTTAGTGCTACAGCTGAACTCAATGAGGCACCTTCACAGCCCCTAATACCAGCCAAGGAACCATCGCAGGCCTCTACTGAGACCCATTCGGAGTCTGGTATGCCACTGGAGCCACCTCCCCCTGCCGGTATGTCACCTTATTCTCACTCGGTCGGGTCCAGAGCCACTTTGCAGGCACCAGCTTCCGCTGAGACACCTCCAACTACCTCAGCCTCAGACCGATGACAACACCGCCAGTTAAACTCACTTTGTATAAGACTACCAACCCGTCCAGGCCCAAACCTAAGACTACCCCCCTAAAGGTCCCTCCCCAAGGACTCAGCCACTGACCTGCACCTAGCCAACCCACCCCTCAGTAGCAGCAACTGCTCAGAATGTCAGAAGACTTGATGACTGTTATTAGGAGAAGCCAGCTATATCCTCCCACCCCAGCCCAAAGAAAAGGGGACACTTTCCCTGAGGTCCTCACTGACCAGGAATCAGAAAAATCTGTCCTTGAGGAGTCAGATGTGAAAGACCAGCCCTTTGCAGCATTTGAGGACTCTGATGATGATGACCCCATTCCATCTGCCTCCCTCCCAAGGACCTTTCTTTTGGAGAAACATCAAATTCCCTCAGCGAACACTGAGTAAAGCTAACCAGTTGTGCAGGAAGAACAGAGCCATCTTTGGCATAGGTGCTGTTTAAGCAAAGTTTTGAAAAAAAATATTAAGTTTTCTATATAACTGTGTGGGAATTTCTTTCCCAAGTTTTACCACATAATTAGTGCAGAGACAGTCTTTAGCAGTGTTGAGTGTCTTACTGATACAGAGTAAAAGTTTATTGGTAGAGCAAAGGTCTCTAGTGGGTGAACAGTACAGAATAGTATTTTGTAATGCTGGGCTTTTGTCTGGGGAGTACAATAGTCAATGATTAGTTGTGAGTATGTCAGCTGGTATGGGAGTTTAAGCCAGTTCAATTGTTTTAATGCAAGGCAGTTATGTGCTTTTTAAGGTGGGTTGGTTGCAAATTTAGTTATTTTGTAGTAGCTGGAGACTAGTTTAGTTTTATATGCAGTGTTGATATTTGTAAGATTAGGGGAAGCATATAACAGAGAAAGAAGGAGGTATGTTGCTGCTAAGGTAATCCTTGCTTGATCTGTCAAGTAGTCTTTGGCCATACAGAGGGAGACAAGTTTTTGGTGAGTTTTCTTAATAGAACGAATTATGTGGTGGTCAAATTTGTGGTTGTCATCTATTATGACTGAGTAGTTTAGTTTGGCTAATGGTTTCTATTTTTTTGTTATTACTTGAGGTAATATGAAATGTGTCTTCCTATTTAAGATGTCGTTTTGGAGTAAATAGTGTAAGCTTGTTTTTTTTTTTTTTGACACTGAGCAGCAAGTTAGAATTTTTAGCCATAGTTCAATGTCAGCGAAAGATTTTTTAATGATTTCCTGATTATGTACAGATAAGGGTTGAATTGTCAGTATATTGCACTTCATTGGTAAGTGTTGTAGCGGTATGAAGTTTATTCATGAAAATATTAAACAGAAGGGGGCCAAGTATTGACCCTTGGGGAACACAACAGAGATTGGTTGAAATGCTGAAAGGTTTTATTGCCATTTAGTTGCCTGCTAACAATTGAATAAATAAATAAATATGAAAGCAGAAGAGGGAAGGGTAAGTAATACCTACTATTGCAAGTTCAGAGAGGAACTTTTGGTGAGACGCTGTCTCAAATGCTTTGGAAATGTAAAGGAAAAGTGAAGAAACAAGGTCACCTTCATTTCTGTATTTGTTTACTATGTTGATGAAGTTGAGGAGTGCATCAGTAATAGTAATGCGGTTAGGCCTGAGGAGGGCAGTAGTAGTACTGTGGCTGTGCCTGCAGTGGGCAGCAGTAGTAGTACTGTGGTTGGGCCTGAAACTGTGCTGAGTGTTGGAGAGGTGGTTGTGTTTGGTTATATGTTTCATAAGCTGAGAGTGAACACATTTCTCAAGGATTTTAGAGAGGGGATAGGATAGCAATAGGTCTACAGTTTGTTAACTGTATTGAGTGGAGCTGTGAGATATGAGTTAGAAGAGAGTATGTAAGAAGTTATGAAGGCAAAATATCTGATAGCTGTTATGATGCTGAGCTGTATGGCTAAGTTATAAGGGCCTTAGTGGTCATTAACCTAGCTGTGACCTATGATCTTATGAACCTATGATTGTAGGAGGTGGTGTAGTGATTAGGATTTTGTGTGCAGGTGAATGCCTTCATATAAAGCAAAATTTATCAAACAGAACCTGTTAAAAAAATGATTGACCACACATTTCATCTAATCCTAAACAGAACTAGAGATACCTACAGACAATACAAATACATGTAAAATCGTATTTAACATATTAGAAAAACAATGGAGAACATGGCACATGCACTCATCGGGAAACTTTGACCTTTGACCGCGCATTCCCTTTACTTGTTTATACCGTCGCCTAAACTGCATGACCAAAATATATAAAATATATAAGTGCACTGAAGTACTGCACTGTACATCGCCTAAACTGCACAACCAAAATATATAAGTGTACTGAAGCACTGCACTGTACAGAAAGAACTGAGAATTTAATGCCTTTAAACATGTCTCCACCTGATTAACAAAATGTGACAATTCTAAATGGATATATATATATATATATATATATATATATATATATATATATATATATATATATGCATACATATGGGTTACATTAATTTGATTGACAGTTCACTTTATTGACAAAAAACAATGGTGGTCCATTTAACCTAAAACTCATTTGATCAAAACTATTCACATTGAAAAAAGGGAATGGTATAGGAAATGACTGCTGTGTTGTTTTGGAGGAATGCAAATTAGTGTTTATAGTATTTTTATCATGATAATTGCCCTGGTATGTTGTTCCACCGTGTCGAGAAGTTTAAGCTTGTGCATCAGTAGGGATTCCGTTTGTAAGGACCATTCATTTGTTTCTCAGTGGTTGTGCCACTATGGAGTTAGTATATTTTTATTGGGGGGGGGGTGCAGGGTGGCTTTCCCTCCTGCAAAAACACTTTTGGAGGTATATTTGGTGTGCATGAAATTGTCAATGAAATGAGTATCAATCAAATGTAGTGTCAATCAAATGTAGTGTCAATCAAATGTAGTGTCAATCAAACGAGGTTTAGACTAAATGAAGTGCTGTGTTTTTCTTGTCAATTAAGTGAAATGGTGATGTAGTTAAAATTCATCTTGTCAGTTGTTTTCTCTGTGCATTTTTAGTTGAATAATGGTTTATTCAAGTAATGATTTAGTAAAGGTTAAATTAATTTATCATCTGGTTGTTTTTGTACAACAGATGAGTGTCTTTTCCTAGTCCAACTGTTAGGTCTCCACTGGACAAGTTCACAGAGCCCTAGAAAGTAAGTGTATGCCAAATCAATGTCCCTGATCTGTGGTCCTCCAATTCCATACACATAGAAAGAAGAAAATATTTTTTTAAGGAGACTGTAGTCTTTGACTTTACTCGTACAAGGAAAGCCCTTTTACTGGGATAACAATTTCTATGTCATAGTTATAGAGAAAAGGAACTCCCCTGAACTTGCCATGTAGTTAGTCAGATATCAGGCACAAAGACTTAATGTCTTTTTCATTGCAAAACTTTTTTAATTTTCTAGTGAAAGGATGCTGTCTGACCTTGATGTTCTTAAAGTGATGAATTCCTGACAGAGCACATTGTGAAGTGTGAAGTAATAAAACAGAAATGACAATTTGACATACTCCCAACACAAGCCAGCAACAGATGCAAAAAGCAGTTTAGTTCCCAGATACCAGCCTAAATGAAGACAATTAAAGTAATGGAGCTCTAAGCGGTCTGTAACACTTGTTTACTGCCTCTCCACCATGTTATACGGTGTTGTTATACTGGCAGATCCCAACCAAATGTACTACTCTACCGTACTAGTGAATCTCATGACGGGTTTGTAATCTTTTCTCTGTTTAACCATTTAATTCACTCCTCTGTGTTCTGTCATGACAGTTGTTCTAATTAAATCTTAATTAACCAGTTCATATTACTGGTGTGACCACATATCTGGAATGTATCTTTCTGTCTGGTGCTAACTTGTAGGAGACAAAAGAGAGTTATAGATAACACTATCATAGAGACACGTCCCCCATTTAGTAATAGAATGGTTAGCAAGTGGTAATGTTTCTCAGGATATGGTGCTGAAAGATAAGTAACACTATATGATCAAACCTCTAATCTATCTTTAAATGAAAATATGCAATTTAACAACACATTTCAAGTCATCTTGTTGCTGTCATTGTTTATTTGTTTGCCTCTGAAGTGAGCATACTGGGAATTGGGGGACACTGGGAATTGGAGGATACTGAGAATTGCAGAACACTGGGAGTTGGAGGATACTGGGAGTTGGAGCACACTGGGAATTGGAGCACATTGGGACTTGGAGAACAATAGAAGTTGGAGCACACTGGGACTTGGAGGGCGCTGGGAATTGGAGGACACTGGGAATTACAGGACACTGGAACTTGGAGGACACTGGGAACTGGAAGATACTGAGGTGTAAAATATTATAACTTATTAGCTGACTGGAGTAATCAACAAACAGTAGCTGTTATGTCCATCAGCTTACTGATAGCTGTCTTTCTGTTGGTGCGTGCATGTTGGGGTGGTGGTCAGCCATTACAAACTGTACATGAAACGGGTCTGTGTTGCGTTATTGACAGGCCAGAATATAGAATATGAGATTATTGATATTCAAAACATTGAACCATCTTATCAGCTAAATGTCAGTAAAACAAAAATCAGCTTTTTTTGCAGGCAGAATCCTCTGTACCACTCACACTTCTTGCATATTATTTCTACTAACTTCAAGATTGTTGTGGAAAGTACAAACACCTGATCCCAAGAAACACTGGCATGTAGCTGAAAAGACAGTTCAATGTTTTTAACATTGCTATGCTGAAGTTTGATATTATGGTCTGTTAATAATACAATGCAGACAATACATAGAACTGCAAACACAGGAGATGGATGTTTCATAGCCTTGATAGACTTGCACTGGGAGCTGCTGCCACAGCTGCTACAACAGCTTCATTTGCATTTGTATATTAATTTAAATTTCCAGCTGTCACATTACCCTTCTAATAGTATACAAAATGAGGTTTATCATTCTTCTTTAGTGTTTTGTTGTGTTCGCACGAGCCGGTGTCCTCTGGGAATGCTGGTATCATTTCTAAAAGTGGTGTGGATATTTTAATTTTCCTGAGGACTCAAGTGGAAGATCAACTTCTGACATTACCATACCCTACAGCATTTTTTTTAACGAATCACCTTCATAGTTGGGATAACGCTGTTGTATATTGTGTTTAAATGTTTATAGTCAAACAACAAACATCCTGCAAAAAAATAATTTTTCATTTTTTATGTTTTTGATCATTTTAGATTCGTACCTTTGTATCTTATTCTGTAATTCTTCTTACTTATGTATTAGCTCAGTCTAACTGTAAAAAATCGTAAAATATTTTTTTTTATTCTTTGTATCTAGTTGAAATGTTCATGCTTATGTATTGCCTATGTAAATATGATTGCTGCTGTTATACTCCTTAGAATTGCTTGTAATTGATTTGTGGAGCTTTTATCTTCGGGCCTCCACTAAAAATGGACATGTATCCAGTCGGACTCTCCCAGTCAACAAATGTAAAATAAATAATAATAATAAATAATTGTTCTTTTGATGGCCGGCATTTCAAATATTTGGTGTTTGATGATATACTCATTTAAATGCAGATATGCATTCCAGGCACAATACAGTCACAACTGATAGTCAACACATTAAGGTTTGGATCTAGTTTAAGAGCCCTGACTTTGATTTTACCCGCCTTTTATCTTTCCCATCATGCATCTACTTATTTTAATCTCTGTAGACAGCCTGTTATTAATACTGCATTCATTCAAGTAAATCTTTGGTCTGTGTAATCTACAGATAAATATGTCTTGTTCATTGAAAAGTAATCCAATATATTTCTGGAAAGTGTCGATATTTTTCTTGCCACACATATAGACGTTTGAAGCACTGTGCTACATATTGACAGTGTATCAAGATCCAAACAATGCATCTGCTCAAAAAATATGAATTCCTTAGTTCCTAATCCAATAATCTCAGACAAATTACATCTTCTTAGCCTTTCCAAACATTAATTGCTTCAAAAATAATTAATTATGATAGCATGGAGATAATATTTTAACATTCTGGATAAACCATATAGGACTTTGACTTAACTTCAGATATGTTTCTTTCTTTTTTAATTCTCAAATCTTCTGATGAGACAAACCACTGTTAGGTACTTTCACTCTGGCAGCTGCTACACTAGGTAACCGTATTGTGTGTTGAGGGCTGTGCTTCATTACTGTAGACTTTCACACTTCACAGACTAGGGTTACCACCTGTCCCACTTTGCAAGGGACAGTCCCTCTTTGGGCAGTTGTGTCCTGACAAAAAAATTTAAAAAATGGCAAATGTCCCGAGATTTTAGGACAAAATTATTTCCTATATTTTATGTAATAGCTGCAAAAACAATTATTCTGTATCTAAAATACCTAAATGTTATAAGAAACAGAGTAAGAAACTAAAATGCTACAAGAATAAGCTTTTATGTAGGCAAAATAGTTAAGTTCTATCCTTTGTACTGACCGTGGGTATGTGTCGGCCTGTAAAATCTCATGTTTGTCCTGAACATGTCCCACTTTGGCCATTTGAAAAGGTGGCAACCCTATCACAGACTGCTTTTTTCCTTTCAGTGTGTCCTTTGTGGAAATGTAAGGAGCACACCAGATGAGATTGCATTATACAGCAGTGGATGATGTCACTATAATTTTCAGGGTGCTTATCTACATAGCTCATAAATTTATGTTTGCCATCTTATTTTACATTAATTCTTTTCCAAATTTCTTATACCAGGCATCTTGGAGTGCTGATCTGCTTTCAGTCCTAACTTTACATAGTAGCCAGTTCATAACATGTATACTGCTTGTAAGGTGCAGGGATATTTAGAGTAAATCTGTTGTGGGTAATTATATCCCTAACAGCTGACTGTAGTTTTTGTGATCTAACCCTTTAAATTCAATAAAAATGTTAATTTTAAATAAACACTCAAGGGTTTTAATTGACTCACACCATCAGCACCTGATACTGTGTCCTCAAAGGAAAAACATATGGATTCTAAAAACATGCAAAACTTGGAAAATATGGATTTAATCTGTTAACAGCTGCATCATAGCCTTCAGGTACGTTTTTAATCTTGATTTCAGTTATAACGACCAATCAGGAGATTTAGCACCAGTAATGAGGTATCCACATAAGATGACAATTACTGTGGGACCAGATACAATTATTCTATGTGGTCTTCAGTGGTTAAATGCATATTACAGCCCCAGTAACATTTTCTTGAGCTTAGTTACTAACCTCAGGATATTTTATCTGTTGAGTGCTAAGGATTATAGTGTAGCCAAAAAGCAACCTAGATTGTCAGCACCCACTAGCTTTGTCTCACATTTACTCAAAATGAAAACTTTACAGATACAAGCATTCATCCATGCTTTCTGACATCTTTATTTGCATTTTTTAAAGACCTGCGTACATTTTTCAGTACTAAAAACAAGTTATGCATTTCCTGTTTTATAGCCAGTAGGGTTAGTGTTTTTCAAATCCATAACCTCTATGCAAACTACTACCCTTCATATTGTATTTTCCTCTCTCTTACTGCAACCCCTTCTAAAATGTAGACATTTTTCATGGACTTTACTGTCCTATCTTAGTTGAAGAACAAATGGCTAGTGCTTCCAAGCTATTCATTAACAAGCATGGGGAGGTCAGAAACCCAATACCTCTCCCTTCCTACCTCCCCCCACAGGTGTGCCCCAAGGTTCTGTTCTAGGTCCTCTACTTTTCAATATATTTATCAAAAACTTCCACCATACCATCCCTGAGTCGTCATTAATCCAGTATGCAGATGACTCAACATTCATCTGCTCAGCTTTCTCCTCCTCTGACCTACATTTACAAATTCAATCAGCCTTCTCTAAAACAGAAACCTGGATTTAAAGCAATCACTTAGCCTTAAATGCTAATAAAACTAAACTGATAATCTTTACTCCTTCTAGAAAATCCGCCGTCGACAAAAACACTTTCACCGTACTCAACCAAAATAACATCCCCATCAAAATTGTATCCAATACCAAACTGTTCAGTGTCACCATTGATGAAAATCTAAAATTTGACACCCATATCCAATCTACCATCAAAAAAACCCACCAAAAAATAGGGCTCCTGTACAGACACAACTGCTACCTCAGCCCCTTCACCAGACAAACCTTAGCCTCCTCCTACCTTCTCCCCTCTCTTATATATGGCATTTTTCTGTTAAGCAACCTCCAGCTTGGCCTACAATCCAAACTCAAATCCTGCTACCATAAAATAAGCAAATTCACAACCAATTCTAAAAACTCAAACCACCGTTGCCACTCTCTCAATATCCTGCAATGGCTCGAACTACCCAATTACTTGAAATTTCTCCAACTTACCACTGCTCACAAGCTTATCTTCAAGCCTTCCAACTGCCCATCTCTTGCTACCACCTTAACTCCTTACATACTCAACCACTCACTCAGATCAGAAAACCAAAATCTTCTACAACTCTACAAACCCTCCAGGCCCCCTGACCAACTCCTGCTATCCTGCTCCATAGCCAAACTTTGGAACTCTCTCCCTCCACCCCTTTGCAACACTAACCATACCAACTTGAAATCTCTTTTGTTCACCCATCTATCTTCAAAATGGGCATGCCCATGTCACACTCCAACATAACTCCATCTCTGTACTTTGTCTTCACCTTTCCCACTTTCATTCTCGCTCACATTCTTTCCCCATTTCTCAAACACCCCACCATACAGTTCTTGACCTTCTACCACTGCACCTGGATAACCTCATTAGATCTCTTGTATTCCAAATGAAACAAACTATGGATATACTAAATTTTCACAACATCATTCCTCTGCCTGTATATCCTTTCATGATTGTATATTACCCCATCTGTATTTTGCTGGATTCTCAGCCACACCATAATGCTCCACTGCTAAATGTATTACTAGACTGAAATATACTGTATCTGTATGTATGTATGTATAATCATGTATTCTTAGCCTGATGAGCATTTTTATACTAAGTTGTGTATGTCTTTAATGTACCTTTGGAGCTTTTCTCCCCGGGCCTCCACTGAAAATGGGCTCTTCTTGGCCCAGTGGACTTCCACAGTCATCAAACTGTAAATAAATAAATAAAAATAAATACATACTCTGGAATACATGTAAATCCTTTCTTGGGGGTCCATTTAGAGCCTTAGACCTCGTATGTTGGATGTTGCTGGAACAAGGAGGTTAGAAGACATCAGCGAAGTGTCAAGAATCCATCATTTTCTTCCAGAAAAATAAAGGCTCAACTTATAAGGTGATTCTCAAGGAGTTAAATGCTAGACTCCAGCAGTTAATAGAAAAGAAATTTAAGTAGCTCTGGAAAAATGACCTTCCCAGTTTTACTCCCTTCCCCTAAAAGGCTCACAGTCTCTTAGCTAAGAGAATAAAAAGTCAACGAGCACTGAGCAGGATCCTAAATCTATAATACTTTATTCTCTCAGTTTAGTTTATTAATTATTTCATTCATTTATTTGTTATTACTTTATTAGCATTTGTTTAGCATGAAAGTTCAACTGGCCCTTCATAGATCCATTTTTTTACTGGAAGTGGGGGAGAAAAGCTTCACATTTAACAAATTTTACAAGTTGTCATACAATATGATGCAATACAAGTCCCAACAGCAAATGAAAAATATCACAAAAGAAAAATACTTGTACTGTAATTTAGGTATTAAAAACTTGTACTCCATATTGCAATGATTATTAAAATTTTACTAAAAATGTTGGCTTTTTCTACTTTTTAATTTCTTATCTGATAAAAAGTACCAAAAACAACCACAAAAACTGTTTACAAAAATTATCTATCAAAAATTATAAATAATTACAAAATACCAGTAATTAAAGTCTTAGTGTCCAGTTACTAAATAATGGACAGATAAGAAATTAGAAACACTCTCTCAAACTCTTGTAAAATGGTCTGTTTTAAAAGTCCAGTGGTGTTCATCCCATGAGTCAAATCAATGTCTCTCTGTCTGGCATTGGCTAAGGTATCTCCACCCAAGATTGGAACAGACAGTCATGAGGAGAAGGTTAACACTTGCACCACACCTCCAGCCTCACATAGACCTACTAAACCAGCACTGGCAAAAGATACACATAAATACACAAAATCATACACGGAGGCTCTAAATAAAAACCTGAAAATGCATCAAAGAGCTCCAAAGCATACACCCACAAAACCTGCACCTCCCGTCACAAACTAGACAACACATAAAACACAAAATCAATGTGCCGCACAATCACAGCCTTAAGGCAAAATAACATACCTAACACACTAGTAATAGGTGACTTTATAGTCAGGCACACTGACGCCCCACTCACTAGGCTGGACAAGGAGAAGGTTACTGTTAGCTGCCTGTCAGGAGCCAGAATCTGCCACATAACACAGGCACTCAGATCACTCCAGAACAAGTACAAATATGACTCTGTCATTGTTCATGTTGGTGTGAACGACCTGAGCTGTACCTCCCTGGACTACATGAAAAGAGACATGGAAGAGCTCTCTGATTATGTAGCCCAGGCGGGTATGACCCTGACCCTGAGTAGCATCCTGCCATCACCAAGAATGATACCTCAGTATAAAGAAAAAATGATCAATTTCAACAACTGGCTAAGCTTCTGGTGTCATTCAAAGGGGATCCAGTGTCTGTCAGCCTGGGATGACATGCTCAACAAGCCGCATTGCTTCACAAGAGATGGCTTGCACCTGTCACCCCTTGGCTTTCGAAGGGCCAAGGCTCTTTCTGCCCCCATAGTGCCTTTTTTAGGCAAGGCTCAAAATTCAAACTCACCTCTGTAAACAGCACAAGTAAAAAACTGAGGGTTATGCTACTCAATGCCAGGAGTTTAAATCTCAAAATGCATGCACTAGAAGCACTCCTAAGTATGGAGAACATCGACATCTGTGCAGTAACTGAAACCTGGTTCAAGGCTCCAGAGAGCACTCCAGCACTACTGGGCTATGACTCATACCACACATTTCGGCAACAGAACACAGACCGAAACACAAAAGGAGGGGGTGTATCCATATTCATCAAGGATACCCACACCTCCAGGTTAGTGGCGCAGCATGATACCTCTGAGATCATCCATGTGCAACTAACATCGGGCAAATCTGTAATGCAAATTGTGGCCTGCTACAGATCACCCTCCATGACCCAGGACCACCACTCCGCCTTTCTGGAGACACTGGAAAACATGAAGGTCCTACCGAACACCCTGATCTTGGGAGATTTCAATTACCCTACCATTAACTGGGAAAACTACTTGAGTACAAACTCCCAGGCTCAGCGCTTCCTGGAATTTATCAACTCAAATGCCCTGGATCAGCTGGTAAACTCCCCTACCAGAGGCCACAGCATATTGGACCTGGTCATCACCAACATGGGCGACACATGCTCCGTACCAGAGGTCAACCCATCACTGGTTAGATCAGACCATAAACTAATCACCCTGGATGTCCACACCCCACCACCACCCCCAACCAAGGAAACCACAGTGAAAAACTTTTCTAAAGCAAACTTTACCTTACTTAAGTCAGAGGTGGTAAGTTTCACAGCCCCCATGCTAAAGGATAACACTACCCAAGATGCAGAATCCTTTACAATTGCATTCTATGAGCACCTACAAGGATGCATGGATCATGCCTTCCCTAGCAAAACCAAGACTCACTCCCCTAAGAGAAGGAAACCAGTCTGGTGGACCCCTGCCATAAACAGGTTATACAACAAAAGGAGGAAACTAGTTCAGAAAAAAAGCAAATACCAAGAAGGAAAGACATCCCTGATCAGTATCAGTAAGAAACTAAGGTCCCTCATAAAATCATCCAAGGCTAACTTCGAAAGAAAAATAGCCAAGGACTCGAAAGATAACCACAAAGCCTTCTTTAGCTTTGTCAAAAATCTAAGTGGCAACTCGCAGATAAGCTCTGAGATAGTGCAAAATAGCACAAAATATACTGAACCTACTGATATTGCCAACATACTGGCAGATAGATTCAGTGCAAACTTCACCTCCCTCTCACCTTCAAAAGGGCCCACAACAATACCGGAAAAGTGTAGTGTCCCGGAAATCACAGAAGCACAGGTGAAAACAGCCCTTTCAAAAGCCAAAAACACAGCATCAATGGGGTCAGATGGTGTCCCAGGCTGCGTCTTGCACGAACGACAGAACGAACTAACCCCCCACCTAAACACGCTGTTCAACCTCAGCCTCTCCACAGGCTATGTGCCCATAGAATGGCGCACAGCAATGGTTATTCCACTCCACAAAGGAGGAGCCACAACTGACCCTGGTATCAATCGCCCCATAAGCCTGACTAGCCTGGTCTGCAAAGCTATGGAGCGCATCATCATGGAACTCATTAACAAAGACATTGGGAAACTCCAAACACTTGACCCGACCCAGTTTGGCTTTGTTAAGGGCAGATCATGTCTACTAAACCTGGTTGACTTCTTCGAGACAGTTACCAAGGCCATACACCAAGGCGTTCGACACCATTCCTCACTCGAGTATTATAGAAAAACTCACCAGTCTGAACATAAACCGCTACGTCACAAGATGGGTTGCCAACTGGCTTACAGACAGAACTCACACGGTAAGAATAGCGGGCTCCAGGTCTGACTCTAAACCAGTCACAAGTGGTGTACCGCAAGGCTCAGTTCTGGGACCCCTATTGTTTGGCATATATTTCTCAGAAGTACAGGCAAACATAGGAGGACTATGGCTAACCAAGTTCACCAATGACTGCAAACTGGGAGCCATAATTGACTCTCCGGCTGACACGGACATCCTCCAAAAAGGCCTTACTGAGACAGATACCTGGTGTCAAAAGTCATGGCCTCAAGCTAAATGCCAAAAAATGCATAGTCATCCCGTTTGGGAAAAACAAAACACCCACGAATTACCACATAGGCAGCAGCCCCCTTAATACAGAAGAGGTAATAAGAGATCTGGGGACCCAGGTAGATAGTAATCTCTCCTTTGACAATCATATTGCCAAAGTAGTTAGGAAATCCTTCTATGTGGCCCATCTAATTACTAAGGGGTTTGCATCTAGAAATAAAGAGGTTATAGTGCCCCTCTACTCGTCACTCATCAGACCCATCATAGAGTACAATGCCCCATTTGGGATGTACCTCACAAGACCACAAAAGCACCTCACCAAGAGGATTACTGGCCTCAAACGTATGTCCTATGCAGCCCGACTGAAAAAACTCCGGCTGTACTCAGCAGCATATCGCTTACTCAGAGGTGATCTCTGCCTGACTTACAAAGCCATGTCCAACTCAAAATTGATGGACATGCTCCACCTAAAGAAATCCAAGTCACTGTGAGCCACGCGCTCTAGTGAGCTAAACCTTGCCACAACAATAAATAGAACATGCTGGAGGGATAGATTCCTGTCACAGAGACTCCCCATGCTTTGGAACAAAATTCCTAACTACATTAGGCAGAGCCCCTCGTGGTGCTGTGGTAGCGTTGTCGCCTCACAGTTAGACGTTGTCTGTTCGATTCTCAGTTAGAGCATCTTCTGTGTGTCGATATGCATGAATGGGCGTTCCTTCATTGAAGGTTGTGCGTTAGGCCCGGCAAGCCAACACGTGAAAGTCTACTGCCAATCATTAGCGGACCAGAGTTCCGCTGTGGCGACCCCTAACTGGGAAAAGCCGAAAGACACAAAAAATTAGGCAGAGCCCCTCACTAACACTCTTCAAGAGAAGCCTTGACGAGTGGATGGGTAACAGAAAGTACACCCCTGGG
This sequence comes from Protopterus annectens, assembly GCF_019279795.1. Taxonomy (NCBI): domain Eukaryota; kingdom Metazoa; phylum Chordata; order Ceratodontiformes; family Protopteridae; genus Protopterus; species Protopterus annectens. The sequence goes on from NC_056749.1 coordinate 37,909,425, forward strand.
ATCACTTCATTGGCTCTGCTTGACAGAGGCTCAGTTAATTAATCAATGGGGCGGCGAAAACCGACACACTCTAGCAAGGTTTATAAATGCCCTCGGGCAGATAGCCTAGTACCTACCTATAGGTTCATAGGTTCATAGGTTCATACTAGGCTATCTGCCCTAGGGCATTTATAAGCCTAGCCAGAGTGTGTGTGGCTTTCACCACCCCTTAGGATGAGAATACTATACCCATTAGTTTGCTGTGCCTCTGTCCAGCAGTGATACAGAGATGATTCCTGGGGTAAACCTACGATCTCCCATCCACTCATCAAGATTTCTCTTGAACAGAGTCAGTGAGGGGCTCTGCCTCACATGGACTGGGATTCTGTTCCATAGTGTAGGGAGTCTCTGGGTGATGAATCTGTCCCTCCAGCACGTCCTATTTATATCCGTGTTGAGGTTTAAGTCTCTTGCTCTCGTGGCTCTGGTGGATTTGGATTTTTTGAGGTGGAGCATGTCCATTAATTAAGGGGTTGGACATGGCCTTGTATGTCAGGCACAGATCACCTCTGATCAGACGGTATGCGACTGAATAGAGCTGGAGTTTCTTCAGTCGGGCATCGTATGACATATGTTTGAGCCCCTTTATCCTTTTGGTGAGGAACTTTTGGGGTCTTTCCAACTGCTGCAGGTGTCGGGTAAGGTACATTCCGAATGGGGCGCTGTACTCAATCATTGGTCTGATAAGTGAAGAGTACAGGGGTACAATGACCTCTCCTGATCTGGATGTGAATCCCTTCATGATCAGGTGGGCAATGTAGAAGGCCTTCCTAACCACTTTGGCAATGTAAGTGTCAAAAGAGAGGTTACTGTAAACTTGGGTCCCCAGGTCCCTGATAACTTCTTCCGTGTTTAATGGATTACCACCTATGTGGTAATTAGGAGTTACCTTGTTTTTCCCAAAGGGTATGACTATACATTTTTTGGCATTTAGCTTAAGGCCATGGCTCTGGCACCAGTTATCCATTTCTATGAGACCTTTCTGGAGGATGTCTGTGTCTGATGGAGTGTCAATTATGGTGCCCAGTTTGCAGTCATCTGCAAATTTTGTCAGCCACAATCCCCCTATGTTTGCCTGCACTTCAGAAAAATAAATGCCGAACAAGAGGGGGCCCAGGACTGAGCCCTGTGGGACACCGCTCGTGACCGGCTTAGAGTCTGACATGGCACCAGCAACTCTAACCCTGTGTGTTCTGTCCTTGAGCCAGTTTGCAACCCATCTTGTGACATATGGGTTTACATCTAAGCTGGTGAGCTTTTCTATGATGCCCGAGTGGGGTATTGTGTCGAATGCTTTTGCTAGGTCAAGGTAGGCTGTGTGAACTGCCTTACCCTCATCAATGGCCTTAGTGACTGTTTCGAAAAAGTCGACCAAGTTCAAGAGGCAGGATCTGCCCTTGACAAAGCCAAATTGGGTAGGATCCAGTGTGAACCTATGAACCTATAAACTATTGGACACTTTCTTACAAAATAAATGTATGTTTTTTGCATTAATAATGGACTGTTTTATAAATTTGATGTTAGTTAAAAAGAAGTATAAACCTCCCAAGTAAACAAAACATTCCATACAGTTTATGCTAGGTGGGACCCCAAATAAGCAAAAAAAATGGATAAAGCTACTAGCCTGCCAAAAGCTTGTCTTGATACTGAAGGCAAAAAGGTTTGTAATATATGTGAATACAAACAAAAGATTCTGTTAGGTAGACTATGATCTTTCTTGATTGTTATTAATAGTTTTAATTATCTAATTGATTGATTAAGGGCTTCATTTTAAATGCTTCTCCTAGGTTCATGTATGTGAATTGGTATATGCATAACTGAGGTCAGAGCTCCCTCTGCTGGTTCCTTGAAAAATAACATTAAAATGGTCAAAGAAAAGAACATGGGCTTCCATGCAGTCAAACTTCCCTGGTAATCAAATGTCAGCCAATAAATACTATCTTTCGGCTTTTCCCGGTTAGGGGTCGCCACAGCGGAAACTCCGGTCTGCTAATGATTGGCAGTAGATTTTTACATGCTGGCTTGCCGAGCCTAACGCACAACCTTCAACGAAGGAACTCCCATTCACGCATGTCGACACACAGAAGACGCTCTAACTGAGAATCGAACGTGCAACGTCTAACTGTGAGGCAACAATGCTACCGCAGCACCACCACCGCAAATGTCAGCCAATAAATAATAAATATAATTTATCATAAAGCATAGACTTAGTAATTCTTTCTTGTGTGCATATAAGACAACTGTACCAATATTGCTATGAGATTCTATCAGGGCATTATAGCTAGTTTAAAAAATAACAGGTAAAAATTATAGCTATGGCAAATTAAACTGGGGTTCATTAAGTAATTCTGTATACATTTAAAGTCTGTTAAGTGACCAATGCCCCAAAAAAATGCATACACTGCATGCACAAAGTCTAACCTTGTTTTGCAGTCAAGGTCTGGACTGCAATGCAGATTAGCAGAATAACGTCTATTTATTTTTTATTTTATTTTACATTTGTTGACTGGGCTAGTCTAACTGGATATATGTCCATTTTCAGTAGAGGCCCGGGGAGAAAAGCTCCAAGATAAACTAAGTGAGAAAAAAAAAAACTTAAAAATCATTTTAACATGGGACTAGAAGAATAATTGCAAATTACAAAATAAAACCTTGGAAGGATAAAAAGTAATAGGGTAACTATGTAGATGCATCCATTATATACTATGCTTCTAGCAGGTTATAACGTAAAAATCAGAGCAGACAAAGCAAAGAGCTTTAGAGCTAGAATATTTATAGATAGTAAAGTAGTATGAAAAGGAGGTAATTATACAATAAAGAAGGACAAGTGATAAAAGAGTAATTATGTAAAATATGCAACCAGAGTATAGAAGAAAGAAAAATCTTCTGTAAAGAGAATTCAGAGAGACAGAGGATAGTATGGCTATAGAGAGAAACTTTGTTTAGTAGTAAAGAAAATGTATTTGTTCTAGAGTAGTGTAAAAGGTGGTATTTATAGGTTAAGAAAAATAAAATAGTATATATGTAGTCAATAGTAGCAGAAATTTAGGTAAATCTTGTTGGCTAGATGCCTAGTCTGGTTTAGAACATGGGCACAGCCAGTGTGTTGTTAGGTAAAGTTTCAGTTTGTTTTTGAAAAGTGAGGGAGAGGGGAGAGAGGAAAGATCACTGGGGAGAAGATTCCAAGTTTTTCCAATAGCATTAGAAAAGAGAGATTCTCCAGCCTTGTTATTGAGTTTAGAGGTACATACAAGGTTTTTGTGAGAGGAACATAGGGATTTCAGATTTATATATGGTGTGATGAGGGTGGATAGAAAAGGAGTAGAGGAAGGTTTATAAAGGGTTTTGTGGGCAATGGTTAGTTGGTGGAGTTTAATCATGTTTTGTAGTTCCAGCCATCCAAGCTGTTTTATATTTATGCAATGGTGGGTTCTGTAGGGGTTACCTGTAGCAAACCTAGCAATATTGTTATAGGAAGTTTCCAGTTTGTTAAGGTTCTTTTTTGAAAGGTTAGTAAAAATTGGTGATGCATAGAGGAGAGTAGAGATTAGATGAGTGTATGCTATAGTTGTTCTAGCAGTGGGGGAGAGGAAAGGTCTAATCCTATATAGGGAGCCCAGTTTTTTGTTGACAGTTTTTATTGTATTATTGATATGGGTGTCAAAATTGAGGTTGTTATCTATGATAATGCCCAGAAGTTTGGTGGTTGGGTCGGTGATATAATGGTACCATTAGTGGATTTAATTGAGAAATCCAATGGAGTGGAATTTTGAGTTGGAGTAAAGAGGAGGTTTAGTTTTATTAGGGTTCAAAAGAAGTAAACCATTGTTCAACTATGTTAAATGTGTCCTGGGTAAGAGAGAGAAGTTCAGATTTGGATTTGGCTGAACATAAAAGTGTGGAGTCATCAGCATATTGTAAGCAAGTGGCTTGGGGGATGGCTAGATGAAGGTCATTGATGAAAATTGAAAAGAGAAGAGGCCCTAGTATGGACCCCTGAGGGACACCTATGGTAACTGGTTCAAGGGTAGAGAGTGTCTTATCCCAGATTACTGCTTGTTGTCTATTATCGAGGTAGGACGGGAACCATTTTATGGAAGGTGTATCTAAAGAGAGGGATTTGAGTATGTTTATGAGAATCTGGTGATTGACCATGTCAAAAGCTTTAGACAGGTCAATGAAGAGTGCAGAGGAAAGGTAATTAAGGTTGCAATTTTTATTTATACAATCTGTAAAGGACAGGAGGGCAGTGGTAGTACTATGTGAGGGTCTAAAACCATGTTGACAGCTGGAAAGTAAGTTATTTTTGGTTAAGTGTTCAAGTAGTTGCTTATGGATGCATTTCTCCATGATCTTTGCTAGAGGTGAAAGAAGGGCAATAGGACGGTAATTAGAGAGTTCAATGGATTGTCCACCTTTATGAAGAGGTATGATATGAGATACTTTCCATTGGCTGGGTATTTGACCTTCAGTAAGAGTCCTATCGATCAGAATAGTAATTGGATAAGCTATAGCTTTGGCTGATAGCCGTAGAAAGTCGGCAGGTAGTTGGTCTGCAGAAGGAGAGCAAGGTTTAAGTTTTTGTAATAGGGTCAGAATATATGACGTTGGGATGGGTTGTAAATGAAAAGGAGGAGATGGGGTAGAGCTATAGGAAGGGAGATTAAAGATATTGGGTGATAGCTGAGAAGCTAGAGTTTGGATAGTATTAGTAAAATAGGTATTAAATATGTTGGCTGTATTGATGGGGTTATTATGGTCAGTATTTTAAGGGTTAGGAGTGGACGATTTACCTGGATGGAGTAATTGGTTAATGCTAGTCCAGAATTTATGAAGGTTGTTTTGATGTGGTTGTTGGAATTTTAGGTAATAATTTTGTTTATCTGAGAGTATAGCTTTCTAAGTGTCATTTCTTAGTTGTCTGAAGGTTAGGTGGTCGGCTGGGTTTTTAGTCATTCTCCATTTTGCCCAATATTTGTTTCTAAGATGCATTTTGTGTTTAGTTAATTTAGAAAGCCATGGGGCAGACTTGGTTTTAGCTCTAATAGATCTGGTTGGTGCATGTTGGTTAAGAATGGCTAGGAAGTTAGAGTTAAAGTAATTGATGGCTTCTTCTAAAGGGAGATGTTTTAAAGGAGACCAATTACAAGTTCTTAGTTCTTTTTCAAAGAGCTCAGGGTTAAAGTTCTTTTTGGTTCTGATATTTTTAACAGATGTTGAGTTGGGAGAGAAGGTATTGTGCCTAATAATATAGGTGAGTGAGTGGTCACTTATGTTATTAGGGGGGGTTCCTGAGTCATAGTTATTGGGGTGATTGTTGATAAGAATCCAGTCTAATATACTTGATTTTTGGCTAACTTTATTGGTCCAGGTGGGGTATGTAATGGTTTGTGAGAAGCCATATAGGTTAATATGGGTTGTAGGGAGGTTGCTACAGTAGCAATTCCAGTCAATGTTCATATCCCCCAGGATTATGGTTTCTTGGGGTAAGTGTTGGGATAGCCAACAAAGAATATGTTCCATAGTGGCAATGTTATTGCCAGGAGGAAGATACATACAGATGATATTGATAGATTTAGCATTGTTAATATGAAGTTTGGTGATAAGAATTTCAGCATTAGCATCTAGTGGTAATTGGCAGTTATAGGTGGATAGCTGTAGGCCTGATTTAAATAGAATAGCTACTCCTCCGCCCTTCTTAGCTACTCTGTCAAGTCTTAGTATGTTATATCCAGGTGGAAGGATTTTGTTGTCTTTGGTAGTAGGTTTTAGCCAGGTTTCAGTAAGACAGAGGATATCAAAGGCATATAGTTCTACTAGGGCTTGGATTTGGGATACTTTGTTGTTTATGCTACGTATATTGAGATGGGCTAGTTTGAGAGAGTTAGATAATTTATTAGGGGAATTAATAGGGTAGTAATTTTGGTTGGGGAGAGTAGGAGATGTTTTATTTGGACCTGGGTTAGGATGGATATCTCCATCTTTTAAAGAGAGTAGTAGTCCTATATAGCTAGGGTTATTGATTTTGTTATATAAAAATGGATTTTTACTGAAATTGATTATGTTATATTTGATATGTGTTATTCTGTGATACTTTGCAAGTAGGTAGTTGGGTGAAGATGTTATATTAGCATGGCTAAGATGCAGTGGTAGCTATAGAGCATTGGTTTCCTTGTTAGGGTAGTGAAGTTTAGGATACAGGGGCTATTCATAGGTGGTGAGTACATATGAGAGGGTAAAAGAGAATAGTAGTAATGGTGTCAGTAAAAGTATGATGTAAGGGGTAGTAGGTGGTTTATACATTGTACAAAAGTTATTGGATGTATATAGGTAAAGTTTGTGAGAAATAAAGAGTGAGGATAGAGGAGTGAGCAGATTAAGGTATGATAGAAGGATGTGTATGGAGAAATTGGGTCAGAGAGATATAAAAGTGCAAAGTGTGTTGGGATAAGTAGGAAGGGAAGAGGTGTGATTATCCTTGTCTATGTGTAATTGGAGAAAGGAAGAGGTGTGGTTAAGGTAGTATAAGAGTAGGACCCCTGGGGGTGGGTGGGAATTGGGGGTAGGGAGGGGAGTGGAGTGAGCCCGCAGGGTGAACGAAACGGGTACAAATCCAGAAGTACAAATCCAGAAGCAGTAATCAGGAAACAATCAGCAAGATTGACTCCAAAGGTGAGTTTAAGAAGCCAAGTAAGGGAAAAGGATAGAGAGAAAATAAACCTAGAAAGGGTGGGTAAGGACAGAAGATGTAGAGGGTAAAGTTGGAGGACTAGTTATAAGGAAAGGGACAGCAGGAAACTAATTATTGTAAATGTCTGAGGCTGGGAGACAGATAAGAGAGAAATAGCTGAGGTAAGGTCGCCCCCTAGTGGGCAGGTCTGATAAATTGCAGGCTAGGTAAGAGAGGGAGTTTGAGTTCTACAAGGAAGGCTGGCGAGACAGGGAGTAAATTACCTTTAGTTTAAAAAAGCGGGTGTGAAGACAGTGACTAAGGTGAAGCAGGGGAGGCAGGGGGGCTGCTGGCTGTCCTAGCTCAGGGCTTTCTCTAAACTATGTAGTAGAGGAACCACAGTAGAAAGACTTTCTGTCAAGAAATTAGTCCACAAACATACTCTGCTGGTGTCCTTTAGAGAGGGATTGAAGGGTAGCTTATTCAGCAAGGCGAGCCTCCGATAAATGGAAGGTCCTTTAGGTTCCTATACTTTAGTGCAGGATACACAAGATGGGCAGGTAACTTGAGGAGGCAAGAGAGAGAAGGAAATGATGAGAAAAAGCAGATTGTCATAAAGCAAGATGAGCTTGCTTGTGCATTACACTATCAACAGAAATAGATGCATTTCTAGTAAGTTACAGTTCTACAACAAAAATAAATACCAGAACCTTATGCAGATGGGTTCATCAATTCACAACAATCAATATCAGTAGATAACAATTTATACTTCCAAAAACCTTATTAACACCTGTATAAGGATATTAGCGCTAAGTTTTATACACATAGTATTGTAGCAGTGTAAAAAAAAAATAGTAATTAGACCTTGGGAGATATTTCAGACTGTAGTTTTATACTCTTAGTATTACAGCAGTTAAAACATGGCAGTTGAAGATTTGACATACTTAACTACAGTACAACTTACTCATGTTAAACAATTCAGCAAGAGCTAATATAAAGCACTGCAGTAGTAAAAATAGCGTATTGAGCATTCACTAAAAATATTAGTCACGCACAAATACAGTACAAGGTTGGTTTCAGGGTAGAAGAGTAAGCAGCGATGTAGTGCACTATTTAAGGATAGACAAAAGCCATATACAGGCTTCAAAGACCCATGTAAAAGCAGAACACGCTGCAAGAAGGGTCCGCTTGAGAGGGAGAGAAGAGAAGGACCTTTGTAACTAGCTATATTGATGCATTAAAAACACTTTTTAGTGGCCCTATCCAGCTATTCCAGGCATCAGAGGTCCGTGAGAAAGCAGAACCACTCCAAGTAAGGTTTACTTAATTGGGAAGTAAGAGGACTAAAAGTGAGTAGCTATAAAAGTACTAAGCCAAAGCCGGTTAACAGCTGTACACAAACCTAAAGTCAGTTATTGGCTGCTCAGGAAGTAGTACTATAATGTCTTCAGCCAAATGTACAAGCAAATGCGGCAAAATTGGATAATAATGCACTAAAGACACTCTTAATTGGCACTATCTAAATGTCTAATTGGCACTGTCTAAATGGAAAAGAGGATGACTTCAAGTATACTTGCACACTTTCAATCTGCTCAGCACTTAAATGTTTGAATGGTATAAAATGTTTTAACTTCAAGCCTTCCAGACTGAAAATTGTATAATTGTGTAAGTGTAGACTTTGTGTGTGCAAAGTTAGGTAAATTTAACCAAGATGTTTTCATCGCTGTAGTGATGTAAAAAACATCAACTGAGGCACATACTTTCTGAGTCCTGATCAAAGTCTCCAAGACTTTTGCTTCCTTTCTGTAATTGTAGTAATGAGTATATAAGGCGGTATTAAGAAAAGAACAATTAAAAGTAAAAAAAGAAAAATTCCTAACAAAATAAGCTGAATAATCTTAATTATGTTAAAAATACTAAAGTCTAAAGGTAACATAGTACCGCAGGGCCAAAAAGCTGATTTTTAAAATAGCATCAAAAAGCAGTAAAGCAAACAAAAAATATGCATTCCTTATCTAGATATATAGATAGATAGATGCACACATCTATATATATATATATATATATATATATATATATATATATATATATATATATATATATATATGTGTGTGTATATATATATATATATATATATATATATATATATATATATATATATAGAGAGAGAGAGAGAGATACACACAATAAAAACTGAGTAAACAAAAACACATAAAAAATCTGTAATAATTAAAAATTTATCAGTTTGTAATTTGAAACCATATGCACAGTTTGAAATAAAAGAAAACACTCTAGAATTAATCATTTATGTTCATTAGCAGCTACAACCCCCTCTCCCATCAGTCTCAGAGTAACAGCACGCAGTGATCCCTCAAAAGTACATGCACAGTTACCACTTTCATTTGAGACCCACAGTTTCTATACTTTAAGAAAATCAAAAAAGTAATTGCAGAGTCTACTACAAAACCTACTGTACATCTTCAGCACAGGAGGATATGTTACACCTACTGCAAATAACTGCATACAGCAGGTGGCAGGGGTAAACAACAATATAATTATGTTTTTCAAAAAAGCAAGACAAATAAAAGTTAAGATGCTGACGACTCTAAAACTGACAACAGACATAAAATAAAAATTAAGACAAAAAGACACTAAAAAAAGAGACTTTGGTGGCACAGTGGTGCAGTGGTTAACATTGTCACCTCACAGCAAGAGGTTCTCTGGTTCTGTTCTCATCTGGGGTGCCTTTTATGTGGCGTCTGCATGTCCTCCCTGTATTCACCTGGCTTTCCTCAGGGTACTCCGGTTTCCTCCCATATTCCAAAGGCATGCATATTTCTTCCCGGCCCTCCACTGAAAATAGGCTCTGTCCTAGTCAGGCCTTCTCAGTCAATAAATGTTAAGTAAATAAAATAAATAGTGGACCTGCTAAGTAAACAAAAAAACAAACTTTAATCCCTCTTTAACAAAAATGTTAGACCACAAAAGTCATTCAAAACAAGTTCATAGGTTTGTAGGTGTGCACTAGGATAATGGCCCTGTTGCCTTTACAAGCCTTACTCATAGAAGTGCCCTGGCACTGTGCCGCCTGACGTTAGTTCCCAGTGCCTCTATCAAGTAGAGCCACCAGAGTGATCCCTGGGGTGAACTTTCTATTTCCCATCCACTCATCAAGATTTCTCTTGAAGAGGGCCAGTGAGGTGCTCTGCTTGACATGTATGGGAAGTCTTTTCCAGAGCATGGGCAGTCTCTGGGTTATGAACCTGTCCCTCCAGCATGTTCTCTTGATTGTGGTAATGAGGGTGAGATCTCTGGAGCATGTGGTGCGGAGGGTTTGGGATTTATTTAGATGTAGCATCTCTAACAGAGCTGGGTCAAACATGGCTTTGTAAGTCAAGCAGAGATCGCCTCTTAGTAGACGATATGAGACAGAGAATAGCTGGAGTTTTTTGAGTCTGTCCATGTACGATATGTGTTTAAGGCCCAGAATCCTCTTTGTTTGGTACTTTTGTGGCCTATTCCAGCTATTACATGTGTCTAGTGAGGTACATGCCAAATGGGGCATTATACTCGATAATTGGCCTAATGAGGGAAGAGTAGAGAGAGAGATGATGACCTCTTTCGTCCTGGATACAAAACCCTTGGTAATGAGATGTGCCACATAGAAGGACTTTCTAACCATAGTGGCAATGTGGTGGTCGAAGGAGAGGTTGCTGTCAGCCTGTGTCCGATCTCTTATACCATCTTCAGTGTTCAGTGAGTTCCCATCGATGTGGTAATTAGTGGGAACTGAGTTTTTCCCAAAGGGATAATGACTAATTTTTTTGGCATTAAGCTTAAGGCCATGGTTTCAACACCAGTCATTGGTCTCAGTAAAGGCTTTCTGTAGGATGTCTACATCACCTGGGAAATTAATAATGGCTCTCAGATTGCAGCCATCTGCAGACTTGGTCAGCCAAAGTCCCTCTGTGCTGGCCTGGACTTCTGAGAAGTAGGAACCAAACAGGAGAGGACCCAAGACCAATCCCTGTGGGACTCCACTTATGACTGGTCAGCAGTCTGACTTGGAGTCCACTACTTTCAAACTGTGGGTTCTATGTGTGAGTTAATTTGCAACCCACCTAGTGATATAGGGGTTGATGCCTAGTTTGGTGAGTTTATCGATAATTCCTGAGTGGGGAATGGTATCAAAGGCCTTGGCCAGATCAAGGTAGGCAGTTCGCCTTGCCCTCATCCACAGCTCTGGTGACTGGGTTGAGCAGGTATGATCTACCTTTCACAAAACCAAATTGAGTGGGATCTAGAGTTTGGAGATTCCCTATATCCTTGTTAATTAGGTCCATGATGATGTACTCCATAGCCTTACATATCAGACTCATCAGGCTAATGGGGCAATAATTCCCAGGGTCTGTAGTTGCTCTCCTTTGTGGAGAGGGATGACTGTAGCAATGTGCCATTCGGTTGGGACAAAGCCTGAGGTAAGGCTGTGATTGAACAGGGCACACAGATGTGGTGCCAGTTCACTTTGTAGTTCATGTAGAACACATCCAGGGATATTGTCGGGTCCCATGAAAGCTGTATTCTTGGCCTTCGACACTGCAGCTTTAACCTGGGCTGCAGTAATGCTGGATGCCTGGAATTCCTCCGGTATTGTGATTGGTCCTTTAGTGGGGGAGAGAGGGGTAAAGCTGGCCTGAATCTGTTAGCCAGTATGTTGGCAATGTCTGTTGGCTCAGTATAGGAGATACCATTGTGCAGTAACTTAGAGCAAACCCGGGTATTGGCATGGACTGTTCACTATCCTAAGTCACCTACAGATATTAAAACTTTAGTTGAAAAATCCTAATATAAGAAAAAATCATGTAAAGTTAAAAAGAAAACATAAGACTATAATATGTTATAAGCCGGTTTAGGTAAATATAAGTCATTTAGTAAAAGCTATATTCCCAAATGTTACAAAAAAATTGTTGTTAAAAAAGCAAATGGCAAGAGTCTTCTTCTTCTTCTTCTTCTTCTTCTTCTTCTTCTTCTTCTTCTTCTTCTTCTTCTTCTTCTTCTTCTTCTTCTTCTTCTTCTCCTTCTTCTTCTCCTTCTTCTTCTTTTTCTTCTTCTTCTTCCTCTTCTTCTCCTTCTTCTTCTTCTTCTTTCAGCTGCTCCCATTAGGGGTCGCCACAGCGGATCATCTGTTTCCATTTCTTCCTGTCCTCTGCATCTTGCTCTGTCACACCAACCACCTGCATGTCCTCTCTCACCACATCCATAAACCTTATCTTAGGCCTCCCTCTTTTCCTGTTACCTGGCAGCTTCATCCTTAGCATCTTTTTCCCAATATACTCTGCATCCCTCCTCAGCACATGTCCAAACCAACATAATTGTGCCTCTCTGACTTTGTCTCCAAACCTTCCAACCTGGGCTGACCCTCTAATATACTTATTCCTAATCCTGTCCATCCTTGTCACACCCAGTGCAAATCTTAACATCTTTAACTCTGCCACTTCCAGCTCTGACTCCTGCCTTTTTGTCAATGCCACTGTCTCCAACCCATATAACATAGCTGGTCTCACTACCCTCTTGTAGACCTTCCCTTTCACTCTTACTGGTACTCGTCTGTCACAAATCACTCCTGACACTCTTCTCCACCCACTCCATCCTGCCTGTACTCTCTTCTTCACCTCTCTTTCACACTCACCATTACTCTGAACTATTGACCCCAAGTATTTAAACTCATCCACCTTCACCAGCTCTACTCCTTGCATCCTCACCATTCCTCTATCCTCCCTCTCATTCACACACATATATTCTGTCTTAGTCCTGCTGACATTCATTCCTCTTCTCTCTAGAGCATATCTCCACCTCTCCAGAGTCTCCTCCACCTGTTCCCTACTCTCACTACAGATCACAATGTCATCTGCAAACAACATAGTCCACGGGGACTCCTGTCTGATCTCGTCTGTCAACCTGTCCATCACCATTGTAAATAAGAAAGGGCTCAGAGCTGATCCTTGATGTAATCCCACCTCCACCTTAAACACATCAGTCACTCCCACCGCAGACCTCACTGCTGTCACACTACCCTCGTACATATCCTGTACCACTTTTACATACTTCTCTGACACTCCCGACTTCCTCATACAATACCACAACTCCTCTCTAGGCACCCTGTCATATGCTTTCTCTAAATCCACAAAGACACAATGCAACTCCTTCTAACCTTCTCTGTACTTCTCCATCAACACTCTCAGAGCAAGCATCGCATCTGTAGTGCTCTTTCCTGGCATGAAACCATACTGCTGATCACTAATCATCACCTCCCTTCTTAACCTAGCTTCCACTACTCTTTCCCATAACTTCATGCTGTGACTGATCAGTTTAATCCCTCTGTAGTTACTACAGCTCTGCACATCACCCTTATTTTTAAAAATCGGTACCAAAACATTTTTTTCTCCATTCCTCAGGCATCCTCTCACTTTCCAAGATTTCATTAAACAATCTAGTTAAAAACTCCACTGCCATTTCACCCAAACACCTCCATGCTTCCACACTTATGTCATCTGGACCAACAGCCTTTCCGTTCTTCATCCTCTTCATAGCTATCCTTACTTCCTCCTTGCTAATCCACTGCACTTCATGATTCACTATCTGCACATCATCCAACCTTCTCTCTCTTTCATTCTCTTCATTCATCAGCCCCTCAAAGTACTCTTTCCATCTGCTCAACACACTCTCCTCGCATGTGAGTACGTTTCCCTCATTATCCTTTATCACCCTTACCGGTTGCACATCTTTCCTAGCTCGGTCCCTCTGTCTAGCCAATCAGTATAGGTCCTTTTCTCCCTCCTTAGTGTCCAACCTTTTCTACAACTCTTCATACGCCTTATCCTTAGCTTTTGCCACCTATCTCTTTGCCATGCACCTCATCTCCTTATACTCTTGTCTACTTTCTTCATCTCTTTGACAATCCCACTTCTTCTTTGCCAACCTCTTTCTCTGTATACTCTCCTGTACTTCTTCATTCCACCACCATGTCTCCTTGTCCTCCTTCCTCTGTCCAGATGTCACACCAAGCACCTTTCTAGCAGTCTCCCTTACTAGCTCTGCTGTAGTTACCCAGCTATTCGGTAACACTTCACTGCCACCCAGTGCCTGTCTTAACTCTTCCCTTAAAATCACCTCACAATTACCCTTTTTCAATTTCCACCATTTGATCCTTGGTGTTGCCCTCACACTCCTCCTCCTCTTCTTAATCACCAATGTCACCCTAGAAACCACCACCCTATTCTGCCTAACTACACTTTCCCCTGCCACCACTTTATAATCTCCAATCTCCTTCAGATTGGCCCTTCTACATAAAATATAATCCACCTGTGTGCATCTTCCTCCACTCTTGTATGTCACTCTATGCTCCTCCCTCTTGTTAAAATACGTATTCACCACAGCCATGTCCATCCTTTTCACAAAATCCACTACCATCTGACCTTCTGCATTCCTTTGTTTAACACCATACCTACCCATCACTTCCTCATCCCCTCTGTTCCCTTCACTGACATGCCCATTGAAATCTGCTCCAATCACCACTTTCTCACCCTTGGGTACAGTCATTACCACTTCATCCAACTCACTCCAACCTTTTTCTTTCTCATCAATCGCACACCCAACCTGTGGAGCATATGCACTAACAACATTCATCATTGCACCATCAAATGGCAAGAGACAAAGTCAGATAAAGCTCAGCTGGCAAAAAGGCAAACATTATTAAACTCAGTCAGAAATATGCACCCAGCTAGGACTGATTTCTGTAAAAACTGGTGTGTAAGCAAAATAAGGGTAAAAGCACTACAGACTGTTTATACATGATTCTGGCAGTAATTCACAGATATTCAAGCATTATAAAAGTTACTGCAGAAGCTCAACTATTACTACAGCTTTTGAACTGGAACTTTTACCTAAAATGAAAAAAAGCATGTTTTGGAAGTAGCAATGGACTAAAAAATAAAAACGTATTGTTTCTTTGCTCAACAATGTAAATGTAGAATAAAAAAGCAGCTGGAATCTCACTAATAACATTACAAATTCAACATTAGTCCACTAAAAATAAAAAGGGGGCCATGGTAGAGGGCATAAAGCACCTCAAAGCACTGTGAATATATGTGATGTAAACCATAATAGTAAATCAGTTTATTTTTATTACAAAAAAAATCGGACACTAAAACACGCAGTGCCCTCATCATCCATCTTCTCAGTTTTAGGTCTCATAAATAAGATTTAGTCTGTGTGGTCCCTCTCCCATCAAGTCAGGCAAACTAAAATAGCCTAAAATGTTGACCTGTTGCCTCTCTTTTGCCTGTAAATCAAGCAGGTCCATATGTAATATGCATAATAAATAATCTGCCCACTAAATGCCTAGTAAACACTGATGGTTGATGGTTCTAAATCTGTAAAACAATACAAAAGCTTCATGAGATCCCTAAAAAAAGAAAGAAAAATGTAAATGTGATCGATATTTGTAACCAAATAGTTTAGCAGACTGTATGACAGCCTGCTTCTGTTTATTTCAGTACAGCATATCCAGCAAAAATAAATGTGGATCTTAGTAAACCTTTACAATGAATATCATAATACCCTTTGCTCCCAAAAGCATTCTCTTGTGTATAGTATGAGGTGCCTGCTACTTTGCAGTAATTGATCTCTGTTCACCTTTCTTTCTATTGTTTTCTCTCCAAATATCAGGTATTTATTTGATTTACCTATAAATTGAGACAACTCCAGACAAGTGACAAGTGGAGTACCTCAGGGTTCAGTCCTGGGACCGCTCTTGTTTGGTGTCTACTTCTCTGAAGTACAGGCCAACACTAAGGGACTCTGGATAACAAAGTTTGCAGATGACTGCAAACTGGGAGCCATTATTGAATCCCCAAATGATGTGGATATTCTACAAAAGGGCCTTACAGAAACAGATGCTTGGTGCCAGAGCCATGGGCTCAAGCTTAATGCCAAGAAATGTATAGTCATCCCCTTTGGAAAAAAACATGTACCCATGAACTACCACATAGGTGGCAGGACACTAAACATCGAAAGTGTGATGAGACACTTAGGGACACAAGTGGACAGTGGTCTCAATTTCGATAACCACATTGCCACAACAGTCAGGAAATCCTTCTATGTGGTACACCTCATCACTAAGGGCTTTTCATCCAGAAAAAAAGAGGTCATTGTCCCACTGTACTCATCCCTCATTAGACCAATTATAGAGTAGAATGCCCCATTTGGTATGTACCTCACAAGATATCTGCAACAGCTGGAAAGGCCACAGAAATACCTCACTAAAAGAATCACAGGCCTAAAGCAGATGCCGGTCGTCTAAAAAAACTCCAGCTATACTCTGTTGCATATCGTCTACTCAGAGGCGATCTCTGCTTAACATACAAGGCCATGTCAAACCCTGAGCTGTTGGACATGCTCCACTTAAAGAAATCCCAGTCCCTCAGAGCCACACGCTCCAGGGATCTAAACCTTATCATCACAATGAACAAAACATGCTGGAGGGATAGGTTCCTGACCCAGAGACTCCCCATACCCTGGAATAGACTGCCAGTACATGTCAAGCAGAGCGCCTCATTGGCCCTCTTCAAAAGGAACCTTGATGATTGGATGGGAGATAGGAAATTCACCCTGGGGATCATGTCAGTCGCCCTGCTAGACAGGGGCCCAGAGAAGTAACTATTGTGGGAAGAAATTTCCAGGGAATTGTTATGGCTAGGCTTGCATAGGCCTTAGGGCTGATAGCCTAGTACCAACCTATGAACCTATGAACAATACACCTAGATCAGTTACCTCAGGGACATACTAATTTTCTATCTATTTTGTCTCAAATGTTAAAAGCTAATCTAAACTCTGTTTTTATTATGAGTGGTTCTCTTCTTATTCAGTACTTACATGATTTGTTTTCAGTAACCCTTCTTTAAAATAAAGCATCCATTTGCTCGTTTCTTTGACCCAAAGTGCACAGGGTATCCAAAAAGGTGTAGTTATGTGTGCCCCATGTGCATTTCCTGAGACATAATATTTCTGCAAGAAAGTGCTTCATCTCTGCCTTTCAAATTGAGGCTATCCTAAAAGCCCTAATAACCCACTACCATTTCTCAAAAAGCTTCCTGGGTATGACTGGTGACTTCATTAATAAATCCTAAAATATGCCAGTCTGACAAAATGCTTACAAAATCAAATGCACTTAAATTCTTCAACTCCCCTTCTATGGACATCGAAAACAGACAAACAAAGAAACAAAAAACACCTCTATAAAATGAAAAAAAGCACTTTCAAATAACCCCATCTCTAAAATTGCCAGATTATAAAAATCCATCAAATTGTTTATAGGTAAAAAAATATTGTGAACAAGGTGTATTAACACAGTTCCATAAAAATAAACACATAATAGCCCCATGGCTTATTACGGTAAAGCACCAGCTACAGCATCAGTAATTACAGTGAAACTTGCAACCCGTTTAGTATTAGGTTATCATCGAGTCTTGATGTAGGTTATGCTGTAGCCACTTTACTTCTAACAAAAGAATCAGTATCTATCTTTCATCAAAATAAGTGAAATATTATTATTGATTGCAACAAATATTTCTTTCAAAAGGTATCCGGTGTTAAACTTTGCATCTTTGCTTCTGATTAGTACAAATAAAAAGCCGTAGCGGTATCGACCACACATCCACATAGCTCATTGACCCCTGCTCTGATTAGTACAAATAAAAAGCCGTAGCAGTATCAACCATACATCCACATAGCTCATTGACCCCTGCTCTGATTAGTACAAATAAAAAGCCGTAGCAGTATCGACCACACATCCACATAGCTCATTGACCCCTGCTCTGATTAGTACAAATAAAAAGCCGTAGCAGTATCGACCACACATCCACATAGCTCATTGACCCCTGCTCTGATTAGTACAAATAAAAAGCCGTAGCAGTATCGACCACACATCCACATAGCTCATTGACCCCTGCATATTGTGGACATGCAAACATGTTTTCATGGGTATTGGGACAGGCCTGGCAACGTGTGCTATGCTGCAATTTCCCTGCAAACATACATGTTATTGCACTTCAGTGGGAATATAGGGAGGGGGGGCACACCTGTCAACTGTTCACATTTGCACAGACTGTGCTGATATTTGCTTTACATTTAGGATCCATTTAGCATAGCATTGTGCCATGTCTTGGGGACTTGAGGCTTATCAGTGCAGTCCACAGGTCAGATTGTAATGGCAAACATTTACGTTTCAGACTTATCCTTCAGAACCTTATTGCAACTGCAAGACCTGCTATGCTATCACTGTGAAAGTCTGTGGGGGGGGGGTTTCATCATTGTCCCCATTTCCGGACCTTTGCCAGACATTTTTTTATGGCATTCTACAGCTGACTTGCTGGGTGAGGCTGAGGGGTGAGTATGGGACCCACACGTTGACATCCATGCATGTGACCTATGACCCCCCCCCAGTTTGTTAGCCCCCCCCCCAGTCATGGTGCTGTGAGAATTGTCACCTAGGAAACTACTGATGCATTCTCTGAGGAAGGCAGTATTGGGCAGACATTTCCTGATGTCCTACATAGCTGTCAATTGTCTGCTGCTATCCCAGTAGGCCACCCCATTCCCTTGCATGCATGCAGCAATACCATAGATATGCTACCAGAACATACTAATCCATTCATTTATTGTTAAGAAGAATGACTTACCTTGTGCCTGCGGCAGTTGTGAGGACAGTGCTTGAGGGCTGCCTATGTCGGATGCACACATTAGACTGCCTATACATGGTAAGTTACAGGTAGTGTGATGTGTGTGTCATCCATTTTACTCTGTGTGAGAGTCAGAGAGAGAGAGAGGTGTCAGTCCCTGGGTCCCTACAGTGTCGGTGTATGTGCTATGCATTGCCTCTTTGCCAAGGCCAGGGCATACTGGGCATGCCTCCATCTGCCTACAGGAGCTGGCTCAGGGGGTTCCTCCTCTAAGTCTTTCTGTGCCTGTGGGGACCTTGGCAATGGTGGGAGGGGGCTGTGTGTCCTTTCCCCATACAGTCTATTGCACCCAGTACCTCTGGGTAGTCTGTTACATGGTGGAAGAGATGCATATTGCTGGTCCCTCTCCTCATGGGTGTTGGGGAAATAAATGTGCTCACCAGCATGTGGTAGCATGGCATCCAGGAACTGGTGGAGTACCCTACATGCAGATGCCTGTGACACCCCATAATGTCCCCAGTATGTCTTTGGAAGGTACCTGTAGCTAGTATTCTTAAGGCTACACATACCTTGGTATCCCCTGGGATGGGTTCCCCTCTGTTGGCTCTGGGTCTGAGGTGAGGTCGGCACGGCTCGATGAGTTGCTGAAGTATGTCCCTGTCCACCCTGTAGTGCTCCACTATCTCCAGATCATGTAGCCCCTGGTAGGTCACCCTGGGCCTGAACACTCTTATCCTCCCCCTCAGTCTGGGATGGTTGTCAGCATTATCCTCCTCACCGCCCTCAACCTCTAGCACATACTGATTGATTAAAGCAACAGCAGCCCCTAACATTTTATCAGTTAAAATTCCCAGGTTTACTTCAATGGTGCAGAGTTTGTGGGAAAAAAAAAACAGACTGAAAGGTGTTTGCATACTTTATACTGGTATGCTGCAGATGCTGCCTGTGTGATTGGCTGAGTATGATACATTACAGCTGCCAGCTATATTACTGAGTGCTTTGAATAGCCCGTTGTGAGTTGCAGAGTCCCTTATTAGGATTTGCACTTCATTTCATTAATTCTGCTGGTTCCTTTTTTTTTCCTGTTTCTGTTCTGATTAAGCCCCAGGTCACACCGCCCAAACATTCTTAGCAGCAGTAAACACTGCTTACTTGGTAAGACCCTCCCCTACGCGGGAACCCGTTTATTCTGAGTAAACTCAGCTAAGCACAGCTAAGCAGCCTCAGACACACCCCCTTGCTTAGCTGTGCTTAGCTGAGCGCAAACAGGAGCCATGGTGCTCCAATGTCCTTACAGCAAAGCACGACACCCCCCCCCTTTCATGTCAGCTGTTTCCCTTGCTTACATGACAGCCTTATAGCTCCTACACGGTTAAGTGCAATTATGGGAGCTAGTCTCCTTTTTTGATTCAGTAAATTTCCATCATTAGCCCCTCATTAGCATACCCCACTGCCTTAGCCCCTAGTAACAGCACTACATGAAAGCCTTTCCCCTTAGCAACCACAGTTCCCTGATATTGTTTTGATTCTGCATGCTATTGACTATAACAGCAAAATTCAGATTTCCCTAGAAATTGCCTTTTCACCTTTTTTTTAATTTTAGCACAATCCCATTTGCCTGCCGCTGCCCTATGTTTAAACTGGCCAGATTGGCCAAAAAAATAAATAAATAAACATTTATTTTTATAATTTTGTAACACTTTTCCATGCAAATGTCCATATATTTGGCCATTGGCATGGCTAAAGTTGATAATACATGATTTTATTTGAGCTGTCATGCCTCCGTTTTGTTATTTGCAGAAATGTATTCGGATAGTAGCCTAATACATTTCTGCAGGTAACACTATTCTTGCATGGATGCCTGCCTGCTTGTTGGATCATTAATTCACATCATTTGCATGTTTTTCACCAGCAAATGAAGTAATTAACATTCTGCAGTGGTGTCCATGTGAGAATAGTGATACCAAGCTCGTGCACGTCCCCAGCCTGGTTTCCTGGATCATACGGAAGCCATATTTCATGCAGTAACGCTTACACTACTCTCGCATGTAGTGTAAGCATTACTGAATCCCAGGGCTCATGTAGGTTAGAAGCACGGTGGAAATATCTTTGTTGTTTATTGAGTACTCTGACAAACATCAAAATGCTATACAGTTTTAGAAATTAGGAAATATATCTACTTCTGAGAGATGTGTTAAGTACAGAAGTGTCTAAACTAAAAAGTGAGTCAAATAAAAAGATGAAAATGAGACATTGTCAGAATATTTAATAACTGCAGTCTTGATGGAAAGACAGTTAATAAGCTCATGGGAGATAATGGCCAGTTGAAATTCAAGCTTCATATACTAGGTATGGCTATAACCACTACAAAGAGTGTTCTAAAGTTAATCAGTTTTGCAGAAGTTGTGGTAGAAATTACAGGGTAAGTGACACTGTTTTGCATAAGCTGGAGGATTTAAAATGTGGTATAGATGGCATGCAACCCCCCCAAACAGCAGAGAATGTGGATGCCACAGTCATTGTGGAGCAGTGTTAAGCATATGCGAGAAAGTGACACGTAACAGGCAGACAACTCCAACCTCAACCTGACCCTCAACTCTGAAAAGGAATGAATGAGCTGATAAGATTCCTGCCTTGGTCCAAGGAGTGAACTGGTTATACGCCTCTTGACTTGGGTGGGGAGCAAACGCAGCCTGGCGTTTGTCTCATGGAAAGAATGAATGAGCTTGACTGGGTGCAGGGAACAGAACCAGAGATAGTGGTGTGGCATAAAAAATGTAAACGGAAAGATAAGTGTCCTCAGTAGAATTTGCATGATGTTGAACATCATCATCATCAGCCCGCTTGTTCCCATGCTTCCTACATGGGGTCGGGGTATCATATTAACTGTCGCCAACTCTCTCGATTCAATGCCACTCTCCTGCCTTCTTCAACACTCATGCCTGACTGTCGCAGATCTTCTTTCACACAATCCATCCACCTGTTTTACTGGACATCCTCCCTTCCTCTTACCTTCTTTCTGTACATCCCAAATCTTTCTCACCAGATTGTCTTCTGCTTTTCTGCACATGTCCAAACCACCATAATCTGTTCTCTTTGATCTTTTGTGTAATTAGAGCTACTTTGCTTCTACTCTTATGTCCTCATTTCTTCATCTGTCCCACAGTGTGCATCCTACCACCCTTCTCAGGCACTTCATTTCCATCACCTCTAGCTTCTTCAACTGCTCTGCGTTTACTGCCCAGGTTTCTGTCCCATACAGTAGTACCTGTCGCACCACTGTCTTGTACACCTTACTTTTCAGCTTCTTTGGCATTCTTCTGTCATAGACTACACCTGACATACTATGCCAGTTTGCTGCAGCCCCTCTGATTCTAGCTTTGACCTCTTCATTCAGACTTCCCTTCTCCTCAACCATCCTTCCCAGCTACTTGAAGCTGTTTACCCATTTCACTATCTTCCCTTCTATCTCATTTCACAGCTTCTTTTGATTTTCCCGATTTGCTGCCACCACCACCATCTTATCTGTGCTTAGTTTCATCCCATGTGCCTTCAGTTCTGCATTCCATTCTCCTATCCTTTGCTGAAGTTCTAGCTCAGAGTCTGCCTGTAATGCCACACCAGCTGCATATACTTTGTTGATCTGCCCCCTCCGACTTGTTTGCTAATGTAGTCCATCACCAGTATGAACAGCAGTGGGCTCAGAGCTGAACTCTGGTGTACACCCACTCCCACTGGGAACCACTCTGTGAGGCTGAACACTGTCCGTACTTCAATCATTGGGTCCTTGTACATAGTCTGTACTAATTCTACCAATGTTTCTGGGACTTCCAAACCACAGCAGTACTGCCCAGATCAGCTTTCATAGGACCTTGTCAAATACTTTCTCCAAGTCTAGAAATGCCCAGTTGGACTCTCTTCTCATCTCTAGCTTCTTCTCAAGTATCTGTCTCAATGCAAACATCAGGTCAATTGTGCTACATCCTGATCTGAATCCAAACTGCTCATCTCCCATCTTACATTCTACTACTCTGCATACCCGTTTATCAATCTCCCTCTCCAGAAATTTCATGCAATATGATAGGGGTTTGATGCCTCTGTGCTGCCCACAGTTGTGGATGTCCCCTTGGTTCTTGTACACTGGCATGAGTATGCTTATTCTCCAGTCATCTGGGATACGCCTTTCTCTCCACATTGCTATGAGTACCCTCAAGAACCATTTCTCCACTATCTCAACCAGCATCTTTATCATATCTGCTGTGACCTCAGCTGAGCCTGCTGCTTTCTCTGACTTCATTTTCCTTAGTGCTGTTCTCACTTCTTATATGCTGAGCTCCTCCTCTTCTCTCATTGTAGGCTGTTTCTGGGGCAGTGCAGCTTCTGTGAGATTTTTTTCTTTCAGAAGCTACTGGAAATACTCCTTCCATCTGCCTTTGATGTCCTGTGGCCTGGTGAGCAGGTTGTTGCTGGCATCCCTTATAAAGGGTATCTTGACTATCATCTTTATCTTTCTGTCTTCGTCTTGCAACCTGATATAGTTTCTTTGTGCCCCTTACTGAGTCACTTTCCAGAAGTTGGTACAGTGCGTCTGATGCCCTATTCTTTGCTATTGCAACTTCTTTCTTAGCTTCTTTGTTAGCCAACCAGTATTCCTTCCTAGCCTGGTCAGTCTTTTCTGTCTCCCACTTCTTCCTGCACTCCTCCTTTCTTTTAATGACTTCCTGGACTTCTGCCTTCCACCACCTGCTTTATGTACCTTATTTCCATACCTGGCTTGGCCGCATATCTTTTCTTTAGTCCTAACACATGCTGTTTTAGGCACTGCCATTCTTCAGCTCCACCTATTTCCTCCTCTTCTTGGGGTGCTAGAGCCCTGAGTAATTCCTTGAACTGTTGTACTTTCTCTCTAGTCAACCTCCAGGTCTTCAGCCTGGTCTCTGTTGACCTTAGAGCCTTCTCTGACCACTGCTTGTAGCTGATTGTGGCAACTAGTGGTTTATGCTGTGAGCCAACTGTTTCACTGGGGATGACTTTGCAATCATGGATTCTACTCCAGTGCCTTTTCCTTACTAGGAGGAAGTCTACTTGAGTTGCATATTGACTACTCTTGTATATGATCTTGTGACTGTCTCTCTTTCTGAACCATGTGTTGGCTACTATCAAGCCATTTGCCAGACAGAAGTCTAGCATGGCCTCTCCTTCTTTATTCCTGTTGCCCCACCCATGGTGATCCAGGCAGTCCACATATCCTGTTCTGCCTGTCCCGATATGTGCATTCAAGTCACCCATTATCAACACCAATTCATGTTGTCCTGCTTTATCTAGTAGGTTCTGCAACTGCTTTCTGAATGCACTCTTTCCTCACTATCACAACCCCACAACCCTGCTGTGGGGCATAGGCTGAGATTATGAACACTGCCCTGTCATTACACTAGATTCTGATTTCCATGAGTCTGTCATTAATTCTGATGATATCCCTCACTGCTGAAGCCTCACTCTCACCACAATTCCTACCCCATGTCCCCGCCTGAGTATTAGAGTCTGGATCCCAAGCCAAGTGGCTTTGCTGCACTGACCATCCATCTTGTCTCTTGGATATAGGGTGTCTAGCCTCCACCATTACATCATGTCATCCACTTCCAAGCTGCATCCTGTCAGTGAACCCACATTAAGCCTACATTAAGCATAACAATTCTCAGTTCATATTTGGCAGTTTGGTTGGTTTTACATCCAGCTTTCGCTCAACAGAGCTATCCCAGGTAATCCAGGCTGGGCAACTAGACACCAGCCAGCCAGTAGCTTAGTGAACCAGGACTGCTGGGCTTTATGGCAGGCACACACTGGCCAATAGGGGCACATATACCTGTCCCACTGTTAACAAGGGTCCCTGGCTTAGGTCAGAGTAGGCCAGGTCCTCAACCAACTTATTACCGGTAACTACCCATGCCCATTTTGGCAACATTAGTCAACATGACCGAATCACCTAGAGCCATATTTTACAAAGTCAAGTGGCTAGCCCAGCCACAGCACGCAGTCTATGATCCATGTTCTCCTATCTTGAGGATACTGCACACCACAGTGGATACCCAAAGTGGTTGGTCTGTACAACTCTTTCCCCTATAGGGCACCATGTAGAGTCTGTGCTGCTGCCCACAGCTCCATTCATTGGTGAGTTTGAGATGGAAACACTCAGCATGTTTTCCAGATGTGGGAGAAACCCCATGGAGACACAGGGAGAAAGTGCAAACTCCAAACAGGCATTGGTCGAAGGTCAGGATTGAACCCTGTACCTTGTGCATGGGTGGCAAAGACCTTAACCATTATGGCAACTGGTCACTATGCTGCTGAACACAAAGTAAGAAAATAAGCTGTTAGCTGGCACTGCTAATGTGAAATAAAGTGATACAGTTAAGTGTAAAAATGCATCAGAAACAGGTGAGACAAGAGTGCGTGTCAGACTGCTGGAAAGAAAGGCAGAAAATGAATAAAGTAAACATCGTATTTAAACTAGACAAAGACACACAGATTAATTCTAGGTCTGAAGATACTTCAAAAGTGCTAGGAGGGGAAAGTATGTATGCAAACCGACAACATTCAAGGCATGAAGTAAAATAAATGGATTAAAAGCTACTGATATGAATGTATATATATATATATATATATATATATATATATATATATATATATATATGGTTTACCAACAAAAGTGCGAACGGCACTCCTTCGACTTTCATATATGCGAACCTGGAAGGTCGTAATTGGTAAAGTCTAAGACAAAATAATCAATCTAGGAATGGTTTTAACATGGGTCGAGGTAGGTGACATGTTTGTAGTTTGGAATAATACTGAACACCTACCACGACCCATGTTAAAACCATTCCTAGATTGATTATTTTGCCTTCGACAGTACCGATTACGACCTTCCATGTTCGACTATATGAAAGTCAAAGGAGTGCCGTTCGCACTTTTGATGGTAAACCTATATATATATATATATATATATATATATATGTATATGGATCTAGGACTATTGAACGAAAGTTCAGTAGTCTGAATCCACAATAACCAAATGCATTTTAACAAAAGCGCTTTCACCGAAAAAGCGCTTTTGTTAAAGTGCATTAGAAAAAAAAAAACAAACAATAAATCTGCTTTTATGCAGGCAGGCAAGCCCCCCTGCACCCCCCCATGTGAGGGGCTGTTCCCCCCACACCCTCCCTACTTTTATATTCTCACTCCGAGGTTGCGCTACAGTGGGGAAATGGGAATTTTCCCTTAACCGCACCGTAGTGCAACCTGCACAATGAGCATACTTATCCTAAAGTGCTGTTTCAGTGAACAGCACTTTCGGTTAAGTATGTTCAGTGATTTCTGTTTGAACAGAAAGTGCAGTCAGGGATCTGTACGGATTATATATATATATATATATATATATATATATATATATATATATTTATTATTTTTTTTTTAATCCTTAGGCGGGTTGCATGGCTTCCAAAAAGCTAGGAATGCTAAAATGATTATGGTATGAAAGCAAAGAGAGGCTGTGCTTCAGCACACATTCAAAAAGAACTGCATACTATCTTATTTACAGGAGATAGCCATAAAAGTGACATCCTTCAGAATTTCAGATTTATTTACATGCTTTGGTATTTTACCATAACATCAAATAAGGATAAATCCTGATACTTTGTGACTGTTAACATGCTACAACGACAGTAACAGTAGCACCCAGGATACACAGGAGTAAGAAATTAGTGAAAAACATTGTTAAAGAAGCAATTTCGGACAGCAGAAATGTAGAATATCAATGTTACTACTATAAAGCAAGTCAAAACTTGCATCTGTACTGATACACAACATCTATACAAAGTGATTAAAATAAAGCATTGCTTATTGCTTACTGCTAATAAAGTGTGATCACCACCAGATGTTCAAGTTCCTTTCATTTCTGTAAAAAAATATAAATCTTGTACTCAGCAAGAAAAAGCCAAATGAAGAAAGCTCCAAAGTGTGAAAAGTGAATATGTCAACAGGAAGGTAGACTCCTCAGACTTCAGCGTGGTGTTTCATCAGCAACAGACAGGTGCTTCAAATGGGTCTATATTACGTCGCCGAAAAGGCAAAACAGCAAATGCTGTTGCAGTGGCACAAACATCAAACTACCACAAAAGCGAATGGCCAGGTCGCCAATTTTTTCCCTAGGGAAAAAAAATTGCTAGGCCATCGCCGTGAAATTGCCCTTTACCCCACTGTAGTGCGATCTCAGAGTTGGTATATTTAGTTAGGGGGTGTGTGGGGGGCACAGGCCCCCACTTTGTTATGATTTAGATGGTGTGTCATTTATGATTGGTCAGTCACCTGGCCGTTTGCTTTTGTGGTAGTTCAATGTTTATGTGTTGCTGAAATGGCATTCGCTGTTTTGCCATTTTGGCAACGTAATATAGACACACTTCAAACAGATACTGCATACATAATGGTATACTGTTAATTGTTGGGTCAGACACAAGGAAACCAAGACAGGAGACTGATAAAAGTCACTGAATAGATTAAGACAGCACAATTTCAAGCTAAAACAGAAACAAATGAAATAAAGTGAAACATCTGATGTGTAATATTCTAACATCGGAGGGACAGAAATGTGTTCCATAAAAGTCTGTTTTCTTTGTTTTAGTTAACTAGAATACATCACTGATCCACATGGATCATTTTTAAACTCAGACTGGTAGTACTGTCTAATTAAGTGACTTACTCTGAGTTACATAGCAAGGAAATGAAGCTTGAGGGACTCAAACCCTGATCCACAAAAGCATCAGCTTTTTAACAGCTCATAGCCTTAACCACTGCATTGCTTGGAAAAGTAATGAGTAGCTGTACAAATGTGAAGGCCAGAAGACAAAAGAATTGCAGAGATTTGTATGAAAAACATTAACTTGCTAAATTGTACTGAATAGGTCTGACAATAACTGAAAAAGCTGACAGAGCAAGAAGTAACCTTGAAATATAGCTGCAAATAGAAAGAAAGCTTTGAAATGAACTAGTTATAGAAGCACAAACATTAAAATCATATAGTGCCAATAAGCCAACTGTATTACAAGTAACAGCTAGACAGAATGGCATAGCAGCTGGAGAAAAGACCATCTGTTTACAGATGAAGAAAGTACAATTGTGTAAGCTGCACTTACACTAACAGTAGATGTTCAAATTCCTCACTGCCACAATAGCCCTTGGCTATGTGGGTTGTATCCTGCCCAGGACACAAAGTCCCCCCTCCCACAACTATATTCTGACTGTTGATTGGCTAACCTCTTAGAGGGAAATCAGCAGTCTGAATGTAGTCAACTTGTTCAAGCAAAAAGACAAAGCTTACCTGTCCTGAAACCCGAGAAAGATATAAACATACAAGTTTTTATCCCAACAACTAACTATATACAGTAGAAAGGAAACAGAGGTTGAGTACAGCTGCTGCAGCAATGAAGAATTTGAACTTCTACCGTACTATGTTCGTCATTCTCACTGCTGCAGTAGCATTTGGTTACAAGGGTTTTTTACCAAAGCTTATCCAACCAGGAAAGAGTAAGGTTTGTTGTGGAGACCTTCAAGAATAATCCTAGCAAAGCCAGTACTGGACTGGGAAAAGGAACTCAGTTTGTGCTGCTTTGTACAAGTACAGAGGACCAAGTAATTGACTCTAGAATGCTTCTAGAGTCTATCCATTCTGAATAAGCCATCAGAGAAAATAAGGCTCTATTAGAATGTTGACCACGAAAAAGGATGGCAGTGAAGTTTAGACTATGTAACAAACCACAATTCACTCAGAGCACCCAAATGAGAGACCAAGTCACGCGAAGAAATTTATTCAGTCAATATAGTCACATAAATTAACGCTGTTTGTATAAATTGGCGTTTTCGTCAGAAAAAAAACTTCATCAGATACAAAATGAAGTACCCATACGTCATTTAAATAGTAGAACACAATCAAAGACAAAATACAATTGGACCAACCATAATTAGTCAATCATACTCTCACCTATAAGGATCACAGTTAATAATAAAACCATGTTAAAATCGTGTTAAAAATCACATATTGACTTTAGTGCAAAATAATACTATTTAAAATAAACATCTTATAACAATTACAATATAAGTCTAATTCCATTATAT
Source organism: Protopterus annectens (assembly GCF_019279795.1). Classification (NCBI taxonomy): domain Eukaryota; kingdom Metazoa; phylum Chordata; order Ceratodontiformes; family Protopteridae; genus Protopterus; species Protopterus annectens. The sequence goes on from NC_056749.1 coordinate 37,938,036, forward strand.
AAATAACATAATAATATAATTTAAATAATAATATTGTATAAGCCCAAGCCCTTTATAAATAATTTTCTGCCCTCTGGTGGAATAATGAATAATTACATTCATAATTTGGCAGTTCTAAGTTTTAAAACTGGTAAGATGGACAGCATGTCATTTAATCCTGGTTGCCGAGTAGCTTCCAATATTATTTGCCAATAAAGCTCTCGGTACTCCAATTTGGCCTCCCACATACCCCCTCTAATTTCCTTTGGGACAACTTCCATTCTTTATACATGGCTAAATAAACAAGACCACTAGTATTACAATTAGCATTCACCCTACTCTTAATATGTCTATTTCTGCTGGGAATCTCTAAAGATGAAGCATTATTAATATAATTGCACTGGGAGCATGCACCACATTTAAATGTGCCAATCCTGGTATTGTGACATGATCCTGGTATTGTGACGTGAATCCCCATATCCTCCACCATATTCAAAATTTTTATTTTAAATTCATGTCCCTTCTGTATGTGAACTGCAGATGCCCAACAACTGTGGGTTCTAAATCTGTAATTTCTCTAAATGTGTCCCATTCTCTACTCACAACCTTTCTAATAACATTTGAATCCTCATTATAATCCAAAATGTATGCATCTTTTTTGTCAATACTCGAATCAAGGGGAATTTTGTTGGTGGTTGGACACAATTCTTGACCTAAAATAGGTGCAAACTTGCTTTGCCTACCTTTGTTAACTTCCTTGGTAACTTGTTGGATTAAGTCCAAGGGGTGGCCTCTATTCTGAAAAATTTCACTAACTCAGTGACAAAATCCTCTTCCTTAAAAGTCATATGACTGACCCTAACCAATCACCCTTTAATTAAATTTTTCTTTTGAAAAAAAGGGTGGCCGCTACTAAAATGAAGATAAGAATTTGAAAAATGTTCTTCCTAAAACTTTTTGAAGAAAACCTACCATTCTCTTTCAAAATACTTACATCTAAAACAATGAGAATATCATGATCTACATGATAGGTGAAATCCAAAAAAACTAGTTGTACTTTTTAAATAACTCAAAAATTCAAAAAATTTCTCTTCACTAGCTGTCCACAAAATACAAATATCATCTAAGAAATGTTTGTATAAGGACCAACATCCAACAAATTTGCTGTTAAAAACAAACTTATATTCCCACCAGGAAAGAACAATATTGGCATAAGTGGGGGGCACAGCTGGCCCCCATTGCCACACATTTAATCTGTTTATAAAACTCTCCCTCAAAAAATATGAAATTATTATTTAAAACAATTTCCATAAATAAAAGAATGTTATTAAAGTCATTTTGCAAAAAATGTCCAAATGTCATCATGTACTCCTCCAACCATTGTAGACCTATTTCATGAGGTATACTGCCAAACAAATCCACTATATCCAGAGTAATAAAAATCAAGGTATCACTATATACATCCATTTTTAGTTGTCTAAGAAAATCCCACAAGTCCTGTAGAACAGCTGTACCTGTCAATGCCAAGTTTTTAAGCTTACTATCTATATATTTAGAAACAGGGGTTGTAACAGCACCTTCTGAAGAGACTACAAGTCTTAATGGTGGATCTATTGTACACTTGTGAACCTTCGGAATGCTGAACACTGAAGGAACTCTTGCATACTTGTTATATAAATATTTGTAAGTTTCCAAATTAATCGAACTTTCCAACAATAAATCATCAAGCATCAAGTGAATTCTAGAATTGGCAATATTGACCTTGTTGATTGAAGCAAAGATATATTTGGAAGAATTACTAAGTTCGTTCGTCATTTTGGACTCATATGTAATGCTATCCATCAAGACAGTACCTACCCCCTTGTCGGGTTGCATAATTCTCATGTTACGGTCTGGTTTTAAAGTATCCAATAACTGTCTTTCAACTTTGGAAAGGTTTGTAAAAATTCTCTGGTTCTGAACTTCCCTTCTGGTTTCCCTTTCCATAATATGTTCTAAATTTCTCTGTTGTGGATGAAGGGGAGAGTTAAAGATTCCTTTTCTCCTTAGAGTAGCTTCAGTGGTGTTAACCTGCTTTGTATTACCAAAATATATAGCTAGATTTTTTTTTCCTGATGAACAACTTCAGATCTACTATAGCTTTAGCCAAATTAATCTTCCTTAGTGGAATAAATTTAAAACCCTTGGAAAATAAATTGAAATGTTCAACATTGATGGGAATAGCACTATAATTAAAAATGCTATAACCTTGAAATGAGTACACTTTGTTAGACACAGAAATAGTATTTGTATGGGAGTCAATTAATATCATGTGTTTCTTCCCTGGTTGTACTGGTAATTGTAGTTGTAGTATATTTGTGGCTTGTTCCATATCCTGTTGGATCTCCTTAGGGGAGGGGGGTAAGATTGTTCCAAAGTGATACCCATGGGAGAATGTGGCTGGCCATAATTGGTTTCACCAGATCTATAACTATCACTGGACAAATCATAATTAATACTTCTAACATCCTGTTCCGCAAATTATACAAAACGTTTAGGTTTAGGATATCCTATAGCCTTCCTTGTACCCCTTTAAGTCCCTATGTAATTTGCTTTCTAGACATATTACTAGTACATTTCTTGTCAATTTGTAAAAAAATATGATACTTGGCTTTTTCATTTTCGACAATAAATAATAAATCATTAAGAATGCATTGGTTCACTTTCTCCATTTACTTCAACAAAAACATTTTGCCTTTATCATTCTCATCCCTTATAGCTTTTACTATCTCTAGACCACAATTATCAAAAATATTTATGAGGTTTGAATAAAATTCCAAACCCTCTTGTACCCTGTTCGGGTATTTGCAAACTCACAAGCCCTTAGGTACAATTTTATGTTTCAAACATTCATTCAGATAAGCATTAAAAACTTGGCATTGACAGGTACAGCTGTTCTACAGGACTCGTGGGATTTTCTTTGACAACTAAAAATGGATGTATATAGTGATACCTTGATTTTTATTACTCTGGATATAGTGGATTTGTTTGGCAGTATACCTCATGAAATAGGTCTACAATGGTTGGAGGAGTACATGATGACATTTGGACATTTTTTGCAAAATGACTTTAATAACATTCTTTTATTTATGGAAATTGTTTTAAATAATAATTTCATGTTTTTTGAGGGAGAGTTTTATGAACAGATTAAAGGTGTGGCAATGGGGGCCAGCTGTGCCCCCACTTATGCCAATATTGTTCTTTCCTGGTGGGAATATAAGTTTGTTTTTAACAGCAAATTTGTTGGATGTTGGTCCTTATACAAACGTTTCTTAGATGATATTTGTATTTTGTGGACAGCTAATGAAGAGAAATTCTTTGAATTTTTGAGTTATTTAAAAAGTACAACTAGTTTTTTTGGATTTCACCTATCATGTAGATCATGATACTCTCAATTTTTTAGATGTAAGTATTTTGAAAGAGAATGGTTGGTTTTCTTCAAAAATTTTTAGGAAGAAAACTTTTTCAAATTCTTATCTTCATTTTAGTAGCGGCCACCCTTTTTTTTCAAAAGAAAAATTTAATTAAAGGGCAATTGGTTAGGGTCAGTCATATGACTTCTAAGGAAGAGGATTTTGTCACTGAGTTAGTGAAATGTTTCAGAATAGAGGCCACCCCTTGGACTTAATTCAACAAGTTACCAAGGAAGTTAACGAAGGTAGGTGAAGCAAGTTTGCACCCATTTTAGGTCAAGAATTGTGTCCAACCACCAACAAAATTCCCCTTGATTCCAGTATTGACAAAAAAGATGCATACATTTTGGATTATAATGAGGATTCAAATGTTATTAGAAAGGTTGTGAGTAGAGAATGGGACACATTTAGAGAAATTACAGATTTAGAACCCACAGTTGTTGGTCATCTGCAGTTCACATACAGAAGGGACATGAATTTTAAAAAAAAAATTTGAATATGGTGGAGGATATGGGGATTCGTGTCACAATACCAGGATTGGCACATTTAAATGTGGTGCATGCTCCCAGTGTAATTATATTAATTATGCTTCATCTTTAGAGATTCCCAGCAGAAATAGACATATTAAGAGTAGGGTGAATGCTAATTGTAATACTAGTGGTCTTGTTTATTTAGCCATGTGTAAAGAATGTAATTCTTTTTACATAGGCAAAACAGAAAGAAAACTTAGGACACGTATTTATGAACACCTGTATGAGATTGGTAGGGCCAATACAAAGAATGCACTGTTCCGTCATAAATTAATATGCACTCAAGCATGTTATTCTTTTTTTTTTGTCCTGGAAGTTGTCCCAAAGGAAATTAGAGGGGGTATGTGGGAGGCCAAATTGGAGTACCGAGAGCCTTATTGGCAAATAATATTGGAAGCTACTCGGCAACCAGGACTAAATGACATGCTGTCCATTTTTTTTCCAAAATCTCTTTATTTCAGTTTTCTTTTTGTTCAAATAATAACAATACGATAACTCAAAAGCACAAATACACAATACAAATACCTATCTAAAGAAAACAGACTCAATCTTGTTCCGAGAAAATTATATATATATATATATATATATATATATATATATATATATATATATACATACACAATATATACACAGTATATACACAAGAAGTCACTACATCGTCAAGTAAAGTATGAGAATTCTTTTGTTCATTTTGTCTCATAAGGGATAGTTAGAATGAGGATAGTCTATATATAAAGTAAAACTAGAAATGTAACCATTTATTTGTATGTTTAGGGAAAATATCTAGTTACACAAACTAAGAAAAGGGAGAAGATGCAAGAAAGACTGGTTATACTACATTAATTTCTTATTTAAAGGTTAGCTTTTCATGACAATTTGTAGGCAAATTTTATTTGTCAAGAATTATATCTAGTAAGTAACCCCAATATTTTTGGTAATAGCGTTTGTTTTTTGTTTTTGAATAAATTAATTTGTGAGATGAGATATATTTGATAGCAAGATTGCTAAAATTTTCGCATGTAATTGGTGACATGACATTCCAATTCTTTGTAATAAAGAATTTAATAAGGGCACACATCGTAATAAAGACATGTTTTAATATTTTTGGGAGTTGACTGATATTAATGTGCAATATAGCTGTCTCTCAAGTAAGGGTTGATTTTTCATATTCCATCTTCCCTAATCTTACTCTCAAGGAACACCATAAGTTGTGTATCTTAGTAGAGTTCCACATGACATGTAAAATATCAGCTGTTTGATCCGGACAATGGGGACATATAGGCGAAAAGTTAGGATTGAATTTATTTAATTTAGATAAGGTATAATATATTGTTATTTACCATAATTTGTGTATATAACAGCTTCTTGAAAGGAATGAATTTAATTGTATTTTCAATGGCTAGTTTCTTATTTTCTTCAGTCAATGATTGATTTTTCGTTTGCCAATAGTTTGAAAAATAATAAAGAATTCTGATGTTTTGCACTCATTACAATTTTATAAGTCCTAGAAATTGTTTTCCCTTTAATTGCAAGATTTTCAAGTATTAATTTAACTAAATCTATGTTCTGTAAGTCAGTGTGTATTTGTGAGAATTTAGCATTTATAAGATGATGAAGTTGGTTAAGGATAATGCTATATTTCATAGGAAGTTTGAGTTCAAGTCTCATTTGCCCTGTGTTAGAGTCTTTCCATTGGTATATATCCCATATTGTGTAGTCTTTTATCAGGGGGTCGTTTGTTAGATTTACTGGTTTATTATTTATTAGTAAATCAGGATTTAGGTGTAACGGTTGTATAATGGCAAAAGCGTCAGCTAATTGCAATGATTTAAATAGTTTCTGTGTTGTAAGAATCATGTTTTTAATTAGTGGGTGTAAATTCTTCATGTATATGCTAGCCTGGTTTAAATTCAAGAATGGTAAGGATTTGATATTACAGCCAAGGGATTTCAACTGTTCATAGCAGATTTTGGTCCACTGGGGTGTCCAAGTATTTATATATGAGTCATAGTTTATTATTTGTATTAGTCTGTATATAGTAATTATACTATAGTAAAGCTTAAAATCAGGTAACCCCAATCCCCCCTTATCTTTGGCGAGTACAAGTTTTGCATATTTAATTCTGGTAGATTTGGGATACCATAAGAATCTTGTTATAGCTTTTTCCATGGCAAGGAAGAAGTTTTGGGGAATATTTGAAAAGGTAGCATTTAACTGACAGAGTATTCTTGGTAGAAAATTCATCTTGACAACATTCTGTCCATCTTACCAGTTTTAAAACTTAGAACTGCCAAATTATGAATGTAATTATTCATTATTCCACCAGAGGGCAGCAAATCATTTATACCAAATCATTTATAAAGGACTTGACAATATTATTATTTAAATTATATTATTATGTTATTTATATAATGGAATCAGACTTATATTGTAATTGTTATAAGATGTTTATTTTAAATAGTATTATTTTGCACTAAAGTCAATATGTGATTTTAACACAATTTTAACATGGTTTTATTATTAACTGTGATCCTTATAGGTGAGAGTATGATTGACTAATTCCGGTTGGTCCAATTGTATTTTGTCTTTGATTGTATTTTACTATTTAAATGATGTATGGGTACTTCATTTTGTGTCTGATAAAGCTTTTTTCTGACGAAAATGCCAATTTATACAAGCAGCGTTAATTTGTGTGACTATATTGACTGAATAAATTTCTTCGCGTAACTTGGTCTCATTTGGGTGCTCTGAGTGAATTGTGCTCTATTAGAATGTGCTTTAATCCTGCCTGGAAATGTTTTACCATGGTGGGAACAACAAGAAAAAAAGTATGGAGCAAGCAACTGGAATTGTCTGAACTGACACAGATTGACCTTTTCCAGCCCCATATTAGGAATTCCACAGCTGCATAGCTTTCCTAATGGACTTAGGACTTACTGAGAAGATAATACCGTAGTTGCCAAAGCATGACCAGAGCATACAGAACCTGCTCTCACTGTCATTCAAATTCTGAAAGAAATGAGGGAGATAGACGGCTGGATTCAAAATGCACTCTAAAGGTAATAAGGGTATATTTATGTGTGTGTGTGTGTGTGTTGGGGGGGGTTCTACAGATAACCCTATATGCATGGAAAAGCAAAAGGGTTAACCCACCATGAATAGATGCAAGCTAGATACTGTCTTGCAGGTGTCAGAACAATGAACCAGTAAGTTGCCAGTAAATGAACAAAAACAGCCAGAAAAGCTGGTTCAAACGTAGACAGAAATAACTTTCTCAGCAAAAAGTAAAGATCACAGGTAAGTGTCACCTGAATAACAGGTGACCTTACATACCAACAGAAAAACCTCTTTGTAGAGCAGCTTGAGCAAAGTCTGAAATAAAGAGGAGAAATAGCAGATAAATAGCCGTTGCCAAAACAGTAAACAGGACATAGGATAACAACTCAATTAAAATGTTTGAGAACCAGAAGTAATAATCCCAGATAGGGCCCAGGTGACAGATGAGGCACCAAGTAAAAAATGTTCTCCACTGGTTAATATGAGATTTCCTAGTACAAGGATTCCTTTAGTATGTGCTGCACATACTCATGAAAAAACGTGCCTAAATTGGAATCGTTCAGGTAGTCAATTGAAGTTGTTTGAGACTAGATACATCACTTATGTGTCAGTAGATCCAGTCCGGTAGTAAGTGCCCCATAATGTCCAATTCCATAAGAAGGGAGAATAAAAGCTGCCTGGGTCAGAAGGGAGTCAGCACAATATTTTTTGGACAGTCCTACTGAATCTTCAGAATGACTCTGAATATCAGTGGAAAGGGAAGAAATTATCCAGGGACATTCCCAATCACAGGAATGAAACTGCATCTGTTTTCCAGGCCAGCCTGCAAGATGTTCTGCTGCAGAGTTTACTTATCTGTTTGTTTTGAAAGGAGTCTTGTTAATTTGAGGTGTTCCCTATAACTAGATCCATTCCTGAAAGACCCCTCATTCAATCCTTGGTAGGGAATGCAGTCTCTAACCTGCAGTTCATATTTCTGCTTGGCCTCATCTTGTTTTATTGCCTTTCCATCTCCACTTATTTACTCCTAAAATGTTTGTTTCTTTGCATATTTTGCCTTTCTTGTTTATTTTCTTTAACACTACTTGTAATCATCCCTAATAGCAAAATCTTGTTTCTCCATTCCTTTTTGGCTTAGTTCTTCGGCTACTTTATGCTATAGTATGACTATAATGTTTTATCTCTGTTTAACTTCTCCAAGTGTTCTCAGTTTCTAATATTATGAAGGGAATGCACCCCATTCCTAAGTCAGGGTACAATTAGAGGTCATGAGATTAGTATTGAGTGGTCTTCTCATTCAGCAATGTTCTGCATGGCTGTTACTGTCTGTAATGACCTGCATCACAAACTTGTGTCCTGAATATCTGGCCTCAATGTGACCATTATGCCTTTTCACTGTAATTTACAACCTTCTGCTTGTGTTATGTATACAAAGTGTCCCTTCAAATCAGTTAATCCTAAACCATTGTGTTCTATGGTGAGGATCAACTTACCCCACTGAACTCTCCCCCCCAAAGTAAATTCCTTTAAGTATTTTTTATAGTCCACAGTCTTCTCAGCTGGTTGCTAAAAATATACCTAACCTGTATATAAAACTAAAGGGGCTAAAATATTTTCACTGCTTGTGTTTTACCATCCATATCCATAACCAATAGTTTAAAGTTATCTTTTTAGTTGCTTCCCACATCCTTAGATGCATTAACAAAATCATTTTTAATACATACACCCAAATACTTCATCTCATCATATGCTCCCCTTAAATATGGCGGCTGCTGAACCAATTCATGTGCGGGTACATAGTTTACCAATATCACCTTTGTTTTATCTTCATTAATTTTATATCCCACAAAAGACCTGAATCTCTCAAAATGTTCTACATCACCAAAATATCCTCTTCTGGATCTTTCAAGTACAAATTTATATCATCTGTAAATAAAGGTAACCTTTCTTGATTACTTTATAGAACTGTAGGAGATCTGTACATTATTATCTGCATCTGACGGCTTGAAGATGGAAAAGATTACTTTGTTTGCAGTCCTACCTGTCCAAAGAGGATACCTTGAGGATGGTACATACAGATGCTAAAGTTCTTAGGACCACTTCAAGTATATTCTGCTCTCTAGTGAGTTCTTTAAACTGGTCCAGGGAATTCTTGTTTACATAATTTAAGAAGTTTTGCTCATATCCTACATTGGTGGTTCAGATCCCCAGTTTACCACTGAGTAGTTAGAAATTACATTGTTTAACAGCATCCCTACTTATAGGGAGTTCAGGAATATTTATGAGTATTACATGATTTTCAAGAGACAGAAGAGGTCCTGCATATCAGATGGCTGATCCTATAAACAAAGTGTAAATTGAATCTCTATTAGCTCTGCTTGTAGGTCTCTAGGTATCTGTTTTGAGGTAACGTGGTCTATAACAAATATGGGCACACCACCAGAGTTTCCATCAGGTCTAAACAAGTGGCAAGCACAAAATCCAGGGACTGAGGGGAGTGCTTTCTGACCTCTTAAACCACGTTTTTCAACAATGCGTACATGGATGTGGGTTATATGCAGGACAACTTTAATAATATCACCACTGATTTTCCAACAAGTGAAACCACTGAAAAGGGTAATGACCTCTATGTCAAACACTCTCCAAAAGGCCTTAGCAGCAACTCAATGGAGATCTTCTCAGAACTTATGAGGTGCAGGAGTGCAGGAGTGTCCTAGTAACTTCAGAAAAGCCTGGGCACTATTTTTCAAGCAAGATGTCCCATCAACAGTAATGCCAACAGTTTAATAAGCCCTTTGCTGATGAGGGGAAGGTTCATTCCATGACCCCATAATAAAAAAATATCAATGAACCACAGAACAAGGCATTCTCTGTATCAAAAATGAAAGGGTCTTTTTATGATGCTTGTAGCATTCCTTCTCCTCAGATGATCAAGGCTACGATTGCTACTTTTTTTCCCTCAAGGTGAGGATGCAAATACCTTCCTTTTTTAAGACTTTCTCAGAGCATTTTAGCTCATCAGTATTTGACCTAATTTTCTGTACTAGCAGAATCTTTAGGCTTGCAGACTTTCATCATGCCATATAAACATATGTTCCCATTCTTAGTTTGCCATTTTGTGGTCACAACTGAGTCTAACCAGAATTAACAGTTTGTTCAAAACTAAGTTGCTGTTGTTTCCGAAGAAAAATCATGAATAACAAAATATGACAATAATAATAATTTTCTCAAGATTCTCATGAGAAAGCAAAAGAAACAAGCAGAAAAAATGTTTTTACAGTGACTACAGCAAAATGCACAAAAACAGATTCTTTAGATCAACACTATTACAACATTGTATTTAAAATTAATTGCACATCTATTTTATCTACATATTCAGTTTAAAATGCAGACAACATCCTCTAAAACAGAATGTGTTAGAGAAACGATAGCCGTTAAACAGGAAACAAAGTTCTTTACATGACAACAGTCTCACTGTTTTAATCTAGTGTGACACATTCCTTCTCAATAATGCTCATCATGCCAGCACCTGCAGGTTTAAGCACATGTATAGCAGCTGCTGCGGTGGTGGTGCTGTGGTAGCATTGTCACCTCACAGTAAGACGTTGTCCTGTTTGATTCTCAGCTAGAGCGTCTTCTGTGTGGAGACATGCGTGAATGGGTGTAACTTCGGTGATGGTTGTGTGTCAGGGCCGGCAACTCGGCACATAAAAAAAAATCTACTGCCAATCATTAGCGGACCGGAGTTCCGCTGTAGCGACTCCTAACTGGGAAAAGCCTAAAGATACAACAACATAGCAGCTTCTCATGGATACTCATTCATATAATAATGGTTGTTCATAGGTTCATAGGTAGGTACTAGGCTATCAGCCCTAGGGCATTTATAAGCCTAGCCAGAATGTGTTGGCTTTCACCTCCCTTTTAGACTAGATTCCTGAGCCTCTGTCCAGCAGGGCCATAGAAGTGATCCCAGGAGCAAATGTATGATTTCCCATCCACTCATCAAGATTTCTCTTGAAGAGGGTCAGCGAGGGGCTCTGCCTAACATGGACTGGGATTCTATTCCAGAGCCCTGGAAGCCTTTGGGATATGAATCTATCCCTCCAGCATGTCCTATTTATTGTTGTGCTAAGGTTTAAGTCCCTGGAGTGTGTAGCTCTAATGGATCTGGTTTTCTTGAGGTGGAGCATGTCCAACAATTCCGGGTTAGACATGGCCTTGTATGTCAGGCAGAGATCACCTCTGAGTAGGCGGTAAGCAACTGAGTAGAGCTGGAGTTTTTTTAGTCGAGCTGCATAGGACATCTGTTTGAGGTCCACGATCCTCTTGGTGAGGTATTTTTGAGGTCTCTCCAGCTGTTGCAGGTGTCGGGTAAGGTACATCCCAAATGGGGCATTGCACTCAATTATGGGCCTGATGAGCGATGAGTAGAGGGGCACAATGACCTCTCTAGATGTGAATCCTTTTGTGATTAGGTGGGCTATATAGAAGGTTTTTCTAACCACTTTGGCAATGTGATTGTCAAAGGAGAGGTTACTATCTACTTGGGTCCCCAGATCCCTGATTACTTTTTCTGTAATTAGTGGATTACCTCCTATATGGTAGTTTGTGGGCACTTTGTTTTTCCCAAAGGGGATGACTATGCATTTTTTTGCATTTAGCTTGAGGCCATGGTTCTGACACCAGGTATCAGTCTCCATAAGGCCCTTCTGGAGGATGCTTGTGTCAGCCGGAGAGTCGATTATGGCTCCCAGTTTACAATCATCTGTGAACTTGGTCAGCCACAGTCCTTCCGTGTTTGCCTGTACCTCTGAGAAGTATATACCGAACAAGAGGGGTCCCAGGACTGATCCCTGTGGGACGCCACTTGTAACTGGTTTAGAGTCAGACATGGCACCTACGACTCTGACCATGTGAGTTCTATCCCTGAGCCAGTTTGCAACCCATCTTGTGACATATGGGTTGATATTTAAGCTGGTAGGCTTATTTATGATACCAGAGTGGGGTATTGTGTCGAAGGCCTTTCTGAGGTCTAGGTAGGCTGTGTGGACTACCTTTCCCTCATCTAAGGCTTTGGTAACTGTTTTGAAGAAGTCAACTAGGTTTAAGAGGCAAGATCTGCCCTTAACAAAGCCGAATTGGGTGGGGTCCAGTGTTTGGAGGTTCCCAATGTCTTTGTTTATGAGATCTATGATGATGGACTCCATAGCCTTGCAGACCAGGCTAGTCAGGCTTATAGGGCGATAGTTCCCTGGATCCATTGTGGCGCCACCTTTGTGGAGCAGGATCACTGTTGCTGTACGCCATTCTTTGGGTACATAGAATGTGGTAAGGCTGAGTTGGAACAGTGAATTCATGTGAGGGTTTAGTTAGTTTTGGAGCTTGCGTAAGATGCAGCCTGGGATACCATCTGGTCCCATTGATGCTGTGTTTTTGACTTTGGAGAGGGTTGCTTTCACCTGTGCATCTGTGATGTCTGGGGGACTGCATTCTTCTGGGATAGACACAGGCCCTTTTGGGGGGGTGGGGGGTGAAGTTTGCACTGAACCTGTCCGCCAGAATGTTGGCAATGTCTGTGGGGTTCAGTGTATTTTGTGCCATTTTCCACCAGCTCAGAGCAGATCTGCGAGCTGCCACCCAGATTTTTGATGTAGCTAAAGAACGCCTTGTGATTATCTTTAGAGTCTTTGGCAATTTTTCTTTCAAATCTGGCCTTTGATGATTTTATGAGGGATCGAAGTTTCTTGCTAGTACTGATCAAGGATGCCTTCCCTTTTTGGGATTTTGCCTTGTCTTGTAATAGTTTCCTCCTTCTGTTGTATAGCTTATTTATGGCTGAGGTCCACCAGACTGGTCTCCTGTTCTTGGAGGAGTGAGTCTTGGTTTTACTTGGGGTGGCACAATCCATGCATTCCTGTAGGTGCTCATAGAGTGCCTTTGTAAAGGATTCTGTGGTTTGGGTAGCATTTTCCATTAGCCCGGGGGCTTTGAAACTTTTCACCTCAGTCTTGAGAAGTGTGAAGTTTGCTTTTGAGAAATTTTTCACAGTGGTTTCCTTGGCTGGGGGTGTGGTTGGGATGTGGATGTCCATTGTGATAAGTTTATGGTCTGATCTTACCAACAAGGGATTTATCTCTGGTGTGGAACATTGAGCCCCCATGTTGGTGATGACCAAGTCCAATATGTTGTCCCCTTGTTGTGGGAGTGTTGACCAATTGTTCCATGGCATTTGAGTTTATAAACTCCAGGAACCATTAGGCAAAAGAGTTGGGACTTGAGTAGTTTTCCCAGTTAATGTTTGGGTAGTTGAAATCCCCCAATATCATGGTGTTTGGTGTTCTGATGGTTAAAGTAAACATTTGTGAAAGCTCTGCATCTTACTGAGCAATGTCAGGATAAAATATTTCATAAAATAATTACCGATTTGCTTTGTCATGCAAACAAAATTTTACCCAAGAACTTTCACATGATGGCATTGCTTCGCTTTAGTGCTTCAGCCCATTGTGTTGGGTCAAACACCAACCAATCAATCATGTCAATCTTCATGCGATCTTCCTAGAACAAAAATATTGGTGTGAGAAGAACATTTTTATCATGCCAAACAATGATCCAGCTGCTGAAAAAAGATGAGCCATCCTAACAAACCTTTTCTATAAGCAGACAAAAGAAGGGAGTTTCAATACTTACAGAAAAAAAAGTTAAGACCCCTAAAAAGGTATGACGGAGTCAATCAGTCAATCACTTAACTATGTTCTTGCTGTTATCAGAAGTCTTAAGTGATACAAGGACGCAAGCAACTTGAAATAATCTAAACTTCAGCAATGATTTTATTTTATTCAGTGAAGGTATAGCACAGAAGGTATGACAATTAATTTACTACTTCAAACTGGATAGTATGTCCTCCTGCGTGCATTTTGATGTAAAGGTACCATCTTTAAAGGTCCTTTCTTGCATATCTAGTGCAAGTCAAAATGCCATAATACCACCATTCAAAAAACAAAGTTAGTATGCTGTAATACATGCAGTCCATCAATCTGCTCAGGTACATATTATGATCGGAAATTCAGAAACATACTATTCTGGAATAAGAAAACATATCACACGTTACAATGGAATTGTTTAAACATCTGAAATTACTACAGATAATTTTATCATAAAAGACGTTTGTTTTGCACTAAACTCAGACAACAGGCACATTAATGCTTTGCTGCAGATGAAGGTCAACGAATAGTATTTGTGAGCAAACATGAAAACAAAAAAACACTGTTCCAGACTATCTTTAGAACAGAAATTAAATTAATGCACATCTCTCAATTAGTATTTTGATATTACCAGATAGAGTTTGCACTGAGGTAAACAGGATTTGCTTCAACTATGCCCCTGATGACCAAAAGATGATTTGCTACAGCACTGGACGAGATGGCCCAGAAAGATGGGTGGTGGTGCATGGCCAATGCTAGGTCAACAATCCAAGAGAAGGTAGCTATTGGACAGCCACTGCAGGACTGCCATCAAGGAGAAAGCCTGAAAGTGCACCCCTGCACTATGGAATCAGTTGCAGGCAAGGCACACAAGCCCATAAAAGACTGCACAACCCCTGCACTACGGAATCAGCTGCAGGCAAGGCACACAAGCCCATAAAGGACTGCACAACCCCTGCACTATGAAATCAGCTGCAGGCAGGCACACAAGCCCATAAAGGACTGCACAACCCCTGCACTATGGAATCAGCTGCAGGCAAGGCACACAAGCCCATAAAGGACTGCACAACCCCTGCACTATGGAATCAGCTGCAGGCAGGCACACAAGCCCATAAAGAACTGCACAACCCTGCACTATGGAATCAGCAGCAGGCAGGCACACAAGCCCATAAAGGACTGCACAACCCCTGCACTATGGAATCAGCTGCAGGCTGGCACACAAGCCCATAAAGGACTGCACAACCCCTGCACTATGGAATCAGCTGCAGGCTGGCACACAAGCCCATAAAGGACTGCACATACCTCTGCACTATGGAATCAGCTGCAGGCAGGCACACAAGCCCATAAAGGACTGCACAACCCCTGCACTATGGAATCAGCTGTAGGCAGGCACACAAGCCCATAAAGGACTGCACAACCCCTGCACTATGGAATCAGCTGCAGGCAGGCACACAAGCCCATAAAGGACTGCGCTACCCCTGCACTATGGAATCAGCTGCAGGCAGGCACACACGCCCATAAAGGACTGCGCAACCCCTGCACTATGGAATCAGCTGCAGGCAGGCACACAAGCCCATAAAGAACTGCACAACCCCTGCACTATGGAATCAGCTGCAGGCAGGCACACAAGCCCATAAAGGACTGCACAACCCCTGCACTATGGAATCAGCTGCAGGCTGGCACACAAGCCCATAAAGGACCGCAGAACCCCTGCACTATGGAATCAGCTGCAGGCAGGCACATGAGCCCATAAAGGACTGCAAAACCCCTGCACTATGGAGTCAGCTGCAGGCAGGCACACAAGCCCATAAAGGACTGCACAACCCCTGCACTATGGAATCATCTGCAGGCAGGCGCACAAGCCCATAAAGGACTGCACAACCCCTGCACTATGGAATTAGCTGCAGGCAGGCACACAAGCCCATAAAGGACTGCACAACCCCTGCACTATGGAATCAGCTGCAGGCAGGCACACAAGCCCATAAAGGACTGCACAACCCCTGCACTATGGAATCAGTTGCAGGCAGGCACACAAGCCCATAAAGGACTGCACAACCCCTGCACTATGGAGTCAGCTGCAGGCAAGGCACACAAGCCCATAAAGGACTGCACAATACTCTAGATGCACAATACAAGTGTACAAAAATGAACACTTGCATGGATCCAGCAGATGGTAAAGTGAACACCATACCTGCAGTGTCATTGGCACAACAGGTTGCACATTTGCCTATGGTGAGTAAGGCTGTGGATTTTATTTCCAAACCATGGAGATAAATTGCTGACACTCCAGTGCAGCATAAGTGAGGCGGGGGAATGCTGTACTCCTGAATATGTCTATTTTCAGAGGAGATGTTAAACTGAGGCCCCATCTGTCAAAGTTGGAGGTAGCCCAGATGGATATAAAAGATCTCATGGTACATATGAAAAAGGGGAATTTCTCCAATGTCCTGGCCAAATTTCCCCCAAGTAGTATAACCACCACCTTGGTTCTCCACTAAAAACATTCTACTAGCTTAGTGGGATTAACACAGCCAATAAAAGATACATTTGTTTGTTTGTTTGTGTCTTTCGGCTTTTCCCGGTTAGGGGTCACCACACCAGAACTCCAGTCTGCTAATGATTGGCAGTTGATTTTTACGTACCAATAAAAGATAAATATCATTAAAAAAATGCATGTCTGGCCAATGAGGAGCGTGGATATTTGGTAACACATTACCTCTCATCTCCAACTCCTGGACATGGGGGTGGGGGTGGGGAGGGAGAGTGGAGATGATAGCCTAAAAATTATATGATAGAGTTAATCAATTAATAACTATGCTCTTGGTGTTATAGTTACTCCATGAGGAATTTTTTTGTTGATGTTTTTTATTTTGGCATTGCCTTCTCTGAAGTTTCCATGCTCAGACGTAGGCACCTTATAAGCTTCCAAATGTCATAATGTCTCCCAGAATCCTGAAGCCCAAAATCCTGAGACCAAAATCCTAAAAGTTCAAAATCCTGAAAACACACATATTACTAACACTTACTATATTCCAGTACAAGTACATACAGAAACAAATAAAAGACAAGCCCCCCTGCACCCCCCACACCACCTGCTACTTAAATATATCCACTCCGAGATTGCACTTAGTGTACTGAAGTGCAATCTCAGAGTTGTTATATTTAAATAGCCGGGGGTGTGGGGGGCTGCACCCCCCCATATGGTATAGTTGAAGGGTAATATGTTTCTGTATGTAATTGTGTTGGAATATAGTAAGTGTTGGTATCTGGCATGTTTTCAGGATTTTCAGTTTTCAGGATTTTGAGTTTTCAAGATTTTGAGTTTTCAGGATTTTGGGTTTCAGGATTCTGTAGCACTCCCCTCACACCACATAGAGAAGGTGCAGCTAAACACCTCACTTAACAAGTTCACTCAAAAAAACACTGGGTTAGGCCATACTTCTGCAAACA
The DNA here is from genome assembly GCF_019279795.1 of Protopterus annectens. NCBI lineage: Eukaryota > Metazoa > Chordata > Ceratodontiformes > Protopteridae > Protopterus > Protopterus annectens. Next base: position 37,955,205 of record NC_056749.1, read on the forward strand.
AATCAAGAGAAGCAAATAAAATGTAACATCTGCAGCATATCTATTAGAAGGGATACCTGCAGTGGATATAAAAAGTGTACACACCCCTGTTAAAATGCCAGGTGTTTGTGATATAAAAATAAGACCACAAGATATAATTTCTAACCTTTTCTCACCTTTAATGTGACCTATAACCTGTACAATTCAATTGAAAAACAAACAAATCTGTTAGGGGAAAAATTCAAAAAGATTAAGTCCTGAGGTAGCACATTGTGGAAAGAAGCCCACTGAATTGTGAAGAAGTTTGCAAAAATGGCCAAATAGCCATAGCACAGATGTCAGCATCAGGGAGTCAGCACTCAAAACATCTACTACCACTAGTGGAGTAGTATTAAAGTGCAGCATTTTCTCAAGGGATAGTGTCATCAGGTGGCAAAAGATGATGCTATTTTTCCATTTTTGACACCATCTGTCCTTTTAGCAAAAGAAAAGAACTGTACAGTATTCCTAAATTCACGCAAACAGTTCAATTACAACCTAAGCTAATGGGTGAATCTTAAGACTGAAAGGTTCTCTACTCCCTTCTGCTGCAGCAAATAAAATAGGGAGAGAAATAGACTATCTATGAGAAAAACACTCCTGGGAGGAAAGGTGGACTGCTCCCCAAGGTACACAGACACATGATACTGGCAAAAGCAACATAATACACAGTAAATTATAAGAAGGACAATGCAGAACAGGGGCTATATATTCGTATAATGTTAACGAGTTAGCTAAAGTGATCAGTAGCATGTACTCACGGACATTTTCTATTTCTCAGACTCCTAGTGCTGGCATATAGTATTTATCCTGGTCTTCATCTACCGTTTCTGTGTGCATGCTAAAGTGCTGCATACAAAAGAGACAGCACCAGTTTCATTCTCTCAGCATTCTCTTTTGTTTAATGTTGATATGAGTATGCCAGGTGGGTGAAGTTAATGCCCATCTTAATAAGCGTTCTTGACAAAAGTTATTGCAGTGATCAGTAATTATGACCTTATGTAGCATTGCAATTTAATGCATCTGCATGTATGCACATGGTCTATTTTACCTATTATTTTGCGATGAAAGGTGACAGGAGATCGTCACCTATTTCTTTGATAAAATAGCAGTTTACTGCTTCCATGCATGTTATCCTTTTTCTTCTTATGCAAACTTTTCACTCTTCATTGTATTGTCTTTATAATAAGGGCATAATATGGAAACTCCTATGGGGACCGCAGACGTCGATGTGCTAAAGGATGTACATCATTGTGCAGTGATACCACAGAAAAACTAATGCACCAGATGTGCTAACTGAAGTTTTCTAAAGTCCAGAATAGGACAGAAATTTCCCATCATTTAGAATGAGAAAGAGGTGAAAGAAGCCCCAGCCCTGTTCCAAGTTAATAACAGTCCCTACTCTTCCTTTTCAACAGAAAGACTAGGCCCTTTTTGCTGGTTCTCCAAGTAGGGCAAACCTGGAGAACAGCTGCCCCATTGGTAGCCCCAGAATGCAGTCAAGACTTCTGAAGCTAGGCCAGCAGGGTTTGTCTTCTCGGGTGACTTAACTGACAGTGACTTTTAAATGTCTTCCATCTGCAAGGAGGTTTCTTCTTTTTGTAGGTTGGCTGGGTCTTGAAAATCAAGAGGTAAGGATACAACACAGGTTCTTCCACAATTCTGTAAGCTTGTTGCCTCCAAGAGATGATCCACCAAATCTTGCAATGGCTCACAAAAAGACTTCTCTTGGAGAACAATGGAGTTTCTTGGCTCCATCTTTAGGAAGCTAGCTTCAGACAAGCAACATTTTAAAGATAAATATCTGAGGCTGTCTCTCTAGTTATACTATCAGCACAATCAAATCTATATTGAGTTACAGAATGCACTCTTGATTCCTTGAACCTGGATGCCCCCTCAGGTTATGTTTAGAGAGATATTAAATTAACTTTAATTCAAAGTTAAATGTTTGCTCAACACTACTGTAGGTGATAATCCCCTGGATTCAACAAAACCATGCACAGCAGCGTGCTGTAAATATTCATTGCGCCGTAAATATTCATCGCGCTGTAAATATTCATGAAGGTGCTCTGCTGTACGTGCTATATGGACACAATCCACGAACAAGTACAAGGGATGTGTCCAGGTTGTGCACGGACACTGAGCATGCCCCCATGAACTCAGAAAGTGCCATATATGGACACAAACCACCAACAAGTGCAAGGGATGTGTCCAGGTAGTGCACGGACACTGAACACACCCCCATAAACTCCGAAAGTGCCGTATATGGACACAAACCACGAACAAGTGCAAGGGATGTGTCCAGGGAGTGCACGGACACTGAACATGCCCCCATAAACTCCAAAAGTGCCGTACAGCACTTTCTAAGCTGAACTGGCATAATATTAGAGATTTACTCTAATATTATACCAGTTTTTCAGTGTCCATGGACACTATAATGAAATAATGATCATTTCAGTGTCTGCAGACTTTGAAATAAACATCAGCAGCAAGAAAGCAATGCAGGGGGTGCGTGACAGGTTCTGTGACACACCCCCTGCATTGCTAAAGTACCGTATGACACTTCTGCAACCTACTAAAGCAGAAAATGTGTGCAAATGTACACATAACAGGGGATAAATCCCCCAAAAGTGATAAAACACACATATAGCCCTCACAAACATAGAAAGTTGATAAAGAACAGGTTATGCATTAGTATGAATCATGGATGTGTAGAAGTCTATAAGCAAATGTATGCCGATATTCCCTTACAGCAGTGCATGTTAACAAAGGCACACATGATGGAGGCAAAAAATACTACATTAGGGACATGTCTGAAAAATTGCTCTCACACACTTAGAAAGTTGATAGATAACAGGATATGTATTAGCAGGAGTCCCTGAAGGATAGAAGCCTGAAAGCCAAATGAATGTCATTATTTATATATATTTCACAATTGCAGTCCTCAATGAGTTGTCAGAACACCACAAGACTCACCTATATAACATAATAATATAAAAATAATATAAACTTTTTTTAAGCCTAAGGAATGTTTAAGTGTAGCTAAGTGGGTGTGAGCATTATGGCCATCTGCTTAGCATAGCTTAATCATCCCTTAGGAGATAAATGCAAACTTAAATTATGTAGCAACTGCTTTTTTGTCAACCAGGGTAGTGTAGCAAGTCCAAAAGTGAGATGTCAGTCTAGAAAAGATGTGAACCCCCCATATAAACACAGGTACCCCATACAGTATAGTCACACAAGAATATAATTTAATGAAAGCACATAGGGGGATGTCATGGAAGGTAAACATAAAATTATAATATGTCAGTAATGATGAATCAATCTCATAATCCTTTACTTTATAAAATGAAATGTGAGCAATGCTAAGTAGTTCTCAGCTATGCTAACCTGGTGTAAGTAATGATGAATCAATCCCACAATCCTTTACTTTATAAAATTAAATGTGAGCAATGCTAAGTAATGCTCAGCTATGCTAACCTGCTGTAAGCATTGTTTAAATGTAAATGCTAAGTAATAAGTAGCCCATCTAAGCGGATTTGCACACTGGTAAGCAGTGCTCAACATCTATCCCTTTAAGCGCTGCCAACCTTAGCTAATCGTGTTTGCCTGTCACGTAGCTTAGCTCCAACATATTTAAAATGGTCCAATGACAGCAAAGGGCAGGAATTTGGTTCTATTTAAACCTTGCAGGTGGGAATACAGCCATAACCAGATGTAGATCATCCTTGCAGGCACTATGGCTGGTGTAGGAGAGGGTTCACGCTTTCGGGCGGACTGCTGCAACATTCAGGAGTCCAGGGTCATGATTGGACTCCTAGTGAAAAACCATGAGGATAGACTGCTGCAGATCCAGTACCAGGGCTCCCAATACAAAGCGGAGGCCTTGGACCATCTTGCACATGATCTCACCAGTGCTACTGGCATCCCTCTAACTGGTGAGCAGGTCCAGCACCATTTCACTGGCCCCAAGCATAGGAAGAGGGAGATCTTGGACCAGTGGACCCAAGACACATGGGCACAGAATGTCTCAGAAGTGTGTAAGTAGCAGTATCAATTAGTGTTCACTAAAGTCCAGCCTGTGTATGTGATCGATAGGTATGCATAAATGTTTTGTTATCTCCTGTACAGCTGCAGATGAGAGGGCTGCAAATGTAGATGCCCATGCCAACAGGTTGCTAAGGCTGCACCAGGAGGCTGGTGAGTATAAATCTAGCTTGCAGTATTCAGGGCAAATAAATAGAAAGGAGTAGAATGTCAACTGCCAGTAGGTTAAAATATGTACTGTGTGTAATGAATAAACGAGACATTAGCAGAGTAATACTGGTGTACAGGATATCTGTCAATAAAAGTGCCAGTGCCATTCAATAAAACTAAAACCCCCAGACTGCTGTGTTTACTTTCGTATGTGATGGTATGAATGTGTACAGGTTCTGCATAACAACTATGGCTCTGACAGCATGAATTAACTGAGGGTCATCTGACAAAGATTGTGGAGCTGTAAAACAGGTGATTAACTATATGAAATGCTCCATGCACTAAAATCTGATCCCAAATAGTAATACTGTATCCCCTACAGCAGTGCATAGTGTTAACCATTGCTTTCCAGATTGTTATATGTCAAAGTATTAATATACAGTACAATAACTATCTGTCATGCATGAATGTCAGAATTACAAGGTCAGATTGTCCAACCAAGAGAGTATTAGGCATAAAACAGTCAAGCAACAGACAGCAGTTCCACAATAGCTTATTGTGTTGAAACACAGCCTTGTTGTACCTTTTTGCACAAACAGGCACAGTTCAAATCCTGGCAGTGGTAGTAAGTTGTATGCATAATTTCATCCAAGAATATGTGTAGAAACAATCAGGTAGTGTTAACAGAAATTTCCTCCACAGGTGACAGAAATCCAGGCAGAATATGGCAGTAGCACACGCGCACACACACACACACACACACACACACACACACACACACACACACGCACGTGCACGCGCGCACGCACGCACACACACACACACACACACACACACACACTCACACACACGCACACACACACACACACACACACACACACACACACACACACACACACACAGACACACACACACACACACACACCATGAGTGCAGGGCACCCAAGTCAGTCTCACATATGTAACCTTGAATATGTGAATATGTGTAGAAACAGTCAGGTAATGTTAACAGAAATTTCCTCCACATGTCTGCCAGGTAAGAAAATGTTTCTATTAGCCTTAACATGGCTGTACTAATACACTGTGTACAATTCCTTCACTGTCCAACCCAAGGCTGCAAATCACAGCAAGATAAGTACATACACCAAGCTGTTTCTCCTGAAAAATGTCCCTCAAGTATCACGCTGTCATGGCTAGTGGTGACCACTGTCAATACCCAGAGTGACAGATAAAAATCCAGGCAGAGTATGGCAGTAGCACGCACACACAGTATGAGTGCAGGGCAACCCTGTCAGTCTCACATATGTAACCTTGAATATGTGAATATGTGTAGAAACAGTCAGGTAGTGTTAACAGATATTCCCTCCACCGGTCTGCCAGGTAAGGAAGGGCCTACTTCACAATGTCAAAAGCCAACAATATCATAGCTGATATTGTCGGCACCACAACATTGAAAGCACAGAAAATTGTGCAGGTAAATGGAAATCTCCGTTGGGGGAGAGTAATGAGTAGAGTAATGATCAGTACAAGTGAGGTCATACCTGGAGAGTAATGAGTAGAGTAATGATCAGTACAAGTGAGGGCATACCTGGAGAGTAATGAGTAGAGTAATGATCAGTACAAGTGAGGTCATACCTGCAGAGTAATGAGTAGAGTAATGATCAGTACAACTGAGGTCATACCTGGAGAGTAATGAGTAGAGTAATGATCAGTACAAGTGAGGTCATACCTGGAGAGTAATGAGTAGAGTAATGATCAGTACAAGTGAGGTCATACCTGGAGAGTAATGAGTAGAGTAATGATCAGTAAAAGTGAGGTCATACCTGGAGAGTAATGAGTACAGTAATGATCAGTACAAGTGAGGTCATACCTGGAGAGTAATGAGTAGAGTAATGATCAGTACAAGTGAGGTCATACCTGGAGAGTAATGAGTAGAATAATGATCAGTACAAGTGAGGTCATACCTGGAGAGGAATGAGTAGAGTAATGATCAGTACAATTGAGGTCATACCTGGTGAGTAATGAGTAGAGTAATGATCAGTACAAGTGAGGTCATACCTGGAGAGTAATGAGTAGAGCAATGATCAGTACAAGTGAGGTCATACCTGGAGAGTAATGAGTAGAATAATGATCAGTACAAGTGAGGTCATACCTGGAGAGGAATGAGTAGAGTAATGATCAGTACAATTGAGGTTATACCTGGTGAGTAATGAGTAGAGTAATGATCAGTACAAGTGAGGTTATACCTGGAGAGTAATGAGTAGAGTAATGATCAGTACAAGTGAGGTCATACCTGGAGAGTAGAGTAATGATCGGTACAAGTGAGGTCATACCTGGAGAGTAATGAGTAGAGTAATGATCGGTACAAGTGAGGTCATACCTGGAGAGTAATGAGTAGAGTAATGGTCAGTACAAGTGAGGTCATACCAGGAGAGTAATGAGTAGAGTAATGATCGGTACAAGTGAGGTCATACCTGGAGAGTAATGAGTAGAGTAATGATCAATACATGTGAGGTCATACCTGGAGAGTAATGAGTAGAGTAATGTTCAGTACAAGTGAGGTCATACCTGGAGAGTAATGAGTAGAGTAATGATCAGTACAAATGAGGTTATACCCGGAGAGTAATGAGTAGAGTAATGATCAGTACAAGTGAGGTCATACCTGGAGAGTAATGAGTAGAGTAATGATCAGTACAAGTGAGGTCATACCTGGAGAGTAATGAGTACAGTAATGATCAGTACAAGTGAGGTCATACCTGGAGAGTAATGAGTACAGTAATGATCAGTACAAGTGAGGCCATACCTGAAGAGTAATGAGTAGAGTAATGATCAATACAAGTGAGGTCATACCTGGAGAGTAATGAGTAGAGTAATGATTGGTACAATTGAGGTCATACCTGGAGAGTAATGAGTAGAGTACTGATCAGTACAAGTGAGGTCATACCTGGAGAGTAATGAGTAGAGTACTGATCAGTACAAGTGAGGTCATACCTGGAGAGTAATGAGTAGAGTAATGATCAGTACAAGTGAGGTCATACCTGGAGAGTAATGAGTAGAGTAATGATCAGTACAAGTGAGGTCATACCTGGAGAGTAATGAGTAGAGTAATGATCAGTACAATTGAGGTCATACCTGGAGAGTAATGAGTAGAGTAATGATCAGTACAAGTGAGGTCATACCTGGAGAGTAATGAGTAGAGTAATGATCAGTACAAGTGAGGTCATACCTGGAGAGTAATGAGTAGGGTAATGATCAGTACAAGTGAGGTCATTCCTGGAGAGTAATGAGTACAGTAATCGAAGCCTATACAGTTGTTAATTGATATCTCTCTCTCTTCCTCATCCTATCTGCACCAATAATTCATGCACATAATCAATGGGTATGTTTTTCTCCAAAACTACTGTTGGGACATGTGTCCTATTGTTCTACAAATATTGAATCATTTGATTATTAATATTTCCCTTTCAAATACTTTCATTGGTGGCATGTTGCTATCAATGTAACCTGCATGCCATTATGATGCCTGCTGTTGTTCCATTTATGCATGTGTTCTGTTTGCTATGCAACTGTTTCACATCTGTTGGTTTGGGTTAATTGGAACACCCATGCATGCTATTAAAACTAATTTTGAAATGCTATAGCACGTCTGGGAAGGCAGATCCCAGTGGATCCACCTCTCCCGCCTCATCTGGCCATGGCACCAGGCCCCAACACATCTGGAACCCACCCTGGTACCTCCTCATCTGCTGGTCTTGCACCACCTTTGGGTGGAACCACCTCAGGGGATGGGCTCCATCCCCCCTGGGAGTCGGAGCGGACAGGAAACTGTCACGCATAGCCAGATCCAGAGTTTGGTGCATAGTGCCATCCAAAAGGAGTTTGGTGGATAGCTGCTCCATATTGAAGGCTACCTAGTGCATCTTGAGGGTCTTCCTGCCCCTCCTGTCCACCCCCCAGCACAGTCACCTTTAGGGCCAGGAAGGTGCAGTGGTGACTTCCCATGGGTGGGGACCTCAGTCACACTGTAGGGGCACATGGGCATCTGATTCCCAACCACCCTCCCCATCCAAGGTGCTTACCTCCTACATGTGTCATATACCACCCCTGTCTGCTGTCTTGTCTGTCTTCCTACCCAACTTACCTTCCCAGATATACCTACTATCTTTCCCCAACATCTCACTCTCACCTTAAATAAAAAAGGGCATCTCTTCCCAAAAAAAAAATATTCGCCCATACATAGCTGTCCATTTCGCACACTTGTCCGCTGGACACATGTAATCTGGTCCAATTTGCTTGACAACATATTACTGTTGTCCTCACTCCTCTTTCAGGGGTTTTATTGTCCAAATTCACCTCCAAATTCTGTAGAAATTCACAGCTGTTGCTGTAGAAGAAATGGACAGCTATGGACCTTTCCTACACTCGTCCTGCACATCCCTAGCTATCTTTCATACTGTATTTCCCACTGCATGCCTCTTTTTTCACCACTTTTCTGTCCCCCCTTTTCTTTTCTTTTAAAGAAATTAGCATGGGGGTAAGTAGGAATAAGCAGCGGTAAGTGAAGCTAAAATGAATTAACCATAGCTTGGCATAATTTACCATCGCACAAACCCGCTTACAACTGCTTAAGAGTGCCTCAATCACTCTGTATCCATCAGACCATGTTCTGTCCAGAAACAAAATTGTAATCCCTGCCAAGTCTCAAACCCAGGATGCTGTGCTGTACAATCACAGCAACATACCATTACACTATCTTAGCTGTGAGAATCTCTAATGCTTTAACATTACACACATAGATAAACAAAGACATGTTTGGAGGCTCCAAATAAGAATTTGCAGAAACAACAGAGACTTCCAAAGCAGACACACAAGCAACCTACACCCACAAACACACCGCCATCATCACATAACCACCAAAACCAGTGTGCCACACAACCAAATCCAGGCAGAATATGGCAGTAGCACACGCGCACACACACACACACACACACACACACACACACACACACACACACACACACACACACACACACACACTGCACACACACACCCACACACACACACACTCACACACACGCACACACACACACACACGCACACACACACACACACACACACACACACACACACACACACACACACACACACACACACACACACACACACACACACACACACACACACACACACACACACACACACACCATGAGTGCAGGGCACCCCCGTCAGTCTCACATATGTAACCTTGAATATGTGAATATGTGTAGAAACAGTCAGGTAATGTTAACAGAAATTTCCTCCACATGTCTGCCAGGTAAGAAAATGTTTCTATTAGCCTTAACATGGCTGTACTAATACACTGTGTACAATTCCTTCACTGTCCAACCCAAGGCTGCAAATCACAGCAAGATAAGTACATACACCAAGCTGTTTCTCCTGAAAAATGTCCCTAAAGTATCACGCTGTCATGGCTAGTGGTGACCACTGTCAATACCCAGAGTGACAGATAAAAATCCAGGCAGAGTATGGCAGTAGCACGCACACACAGTATGAGTGCAGGGCAACCCTGTCAGTCTCACATATGTAACCTTGAATATGTGAATATGTGTAGAAACAGTCAGGTAGTGTTAACAGATATTCCCTCCACCGGTCTGCCAGGTAAGGAAGGGCCTACTTCACAATGTCAAAAGCCAACAATATCATAGCTGATATTGTCGGCACCACAACATTGAAAGCACAGAAAATTGTGCAGGTAAATGGAAATCTCCGTTGGGGGAGAGTAATGAGTAGAGTAATGATCAGTACAAGTGAGGTCATACCTGGAGAGTAATGAGTAGAGTAATGATCAGTACAAGTGAGGGCATACCTGGAGAGTAATGAGTAGAGTAATGATCAGTACAAGTGAGGTCATACCTGCAGAGTAATGAGTAGAGTAATGATCAGTACAACTGAGGTCATACCTGGAGAGTAATGAGTAGAGTAATGATCAGTACAAGTGAGGTCATACCTGGAGAGTAATGAGTAGAGTAATGATCAGTACAAGTGAGGTCATACCTGGAGAGTAATGAGTAGAGTAATGATCAGTAAAAGTGAGGTCATACCTGGAGAGTAATGAGTACAGTAATGATCAGTACAAGTGAGGTCATACCTGGAGAGTAATGAGTAGAGTAATGATCAGTACAAGTGAGGTCATACCTGGAGAGTAATGAGTAGAATAATGATCAGTACAAGTGAGGTCATACCTGGAGAGGAATGAGTAGAGTAATGATCAGTACAATTGAGGTCATACCTGGTGAGTAATGAGTAGAGTAATGATCAGTACAAGTGAGGTCATACCTGGAGAGTAATGAGTAGAGCAATGATCAGTACAAGTGAGGTCATACCTGGAGAGTAATGAGTAGAATAATGATCAGTACAAGTGAGGTCATACCTGGAGAGGAATGAGTAGAGTAATGATCAGTACAATTGAGGTTATACCTGGTGAGTAATGAGTAGAGTAATGATCAGTACAAGTGAGGTTATACCTGGAGAGTAATGAGTAGAGTAATGATCAGTACAAGTGAGGTCATACCTGGAGAGTAGAGTAATGATCGGTACAAGTGAGGTCATACCTGGAGAGTAATGAGTAGAGTAATGATCGGTACAAGTGAGGTCATACCTGGAGAGTAATGAGTAGAGTAATGGTCAGTACAAGTGAGGTCATACCAGGAGAGTAATGAGTAGAGTAATGATCGGTACAAGTGAGGTCATACCTGGAGAGTAATGAGTAGAGTAATGATCAATACATGTGAGGTCATACCTGGAGAGTAATGAGTAGAGTAATGTTCAGTACAAGTGAGGTCATACCTGGAGAGTAATGAGTAGAGTAATGATCAGTTCAAATGAGGTTATACCCGGAGAGTAATGAGTAGAGTAATGATCAGTACAAGTGAGGTCATACCTGGAGAGTAATGAGTAGAGTAATGATCAGTACAAGTGAGGTCATACCTGGAGAGTAATGAGTACAGTAATGATCAGTACAAGTGAGGTCATACCTGGAGAGTAATGAGTACAGTAATGATCAGTACAAGTGAGGCCATACCTGGAGAGTAATGAGTAGAGTAATGATCAATACAAGTGAGGTCATACCTGGAGAGTAATGAGTAGAGTAATGATCGGTACAATTGAGGTCATACCTGGAGAGTAATGAGTAGAGTACTGATCAGTACAAGTGAGGTCATACCTGGAGAGTAATGAGTAGAGTACTGATCAGTACAAGTGAGGTCATACCTGGAGAGTAATGAGTAGAGTAATGATCAGTACAAGTGAGGTCATGCCTGGAGAGTAATGAGTAGAGTAATGATCAGTACAAGTGAGGTCATACCTGGAGAGTAATGAGTAGAGTAATGATCAGTACAATTGAGGTCATACCTGGAGAGTAATGAGTAGAGTAATGATCAGTACAAGTGAGGTCATACCTGGAGAGTAATGAGTAGAGTAATGATCAGTACAAGTGAGGTCATACCTGGAGAGTAATGAGTAGGGTAATGATCAGTACAAGTGAGGTCATTCCTGGAGTGTAATGAGTACAGTAATTGAAGCCTATACAGTTGTTAATTGATATCTCTCTCTCTTCCTCATCCTATCTGCACCAATAATTCATGCACATAATCAATGGGTATGTTTTTCTCCAAAACTACTGTTGGGACATGTGTCCTATTGTTCTACAAATATTGAATCATTTGATTATTAATATTTCCCTTTCAAATACTTTCATTGGTGGCATGTTGCTATCAATGTAACCTGCATGCCATTATGATGCCTGCTGTTGTTCCATTTATGCATGTGTTCTGTTTGCTATGCAACTGTTTCACATCTGTTGGTTTGGGTTAATTGGAACACCCATGCATGCTATTAAAACTAATTTTGAAATGCTATAGCACGTCTGGGAAGGCAGATCCCAGTGGATCCACCTCTCCCGCCTCATCTGGCCATGGCACCAGGCCCCAACACATCTGGAACCCACCCTGGGACCTCCTCATCTGCTGGTCTTGCACCACCTTTGGGTGGAACCACCTCAGGGGATGGGCTCCATCCCCCCTGGGAGTCGGAGCGGACAGGAAACTGTCACGCATAGCCAGGTCCAGAGTTTGGTGCATAGTGCCATCCAAAAGGAGTTTGGTGGATAGCTGCTCCATATTGAAGGCTACCTAGTGCATCTTGAGGGTCTTCCTGCCCCTCCTGTCCACCCCCCAGCACAGTCACCTTTAGGGCCAGGAAGGTGCAGTGGTGACTGCCCATGGGTGGGGACCTCAGTCACATTGTAGGGGCACATGGGCATCTGATTCCCAACCACCCTCCCCATCCAAGGTGCTTACCTCCTACATGTGTCATATACCACCCCTGTCTGCTGTCTTGTCTGTCTTCCTACCCAACTTACCTTCCCAGATATACCTACTATCTTTCCCCAACATCTCACTCTCACCTTAAATAAAAAAGGGCATCTCTTCCCAAAAAAAAAAATATTCGCCCATACATAGCTGTCCATTTCGCACACTTGTCCGCTGGACACATGTAATCTGGTCCAATTTGCTTGACAACATATTACTGTTGTCCTCACTCCTCTTTCAGGGGTTTTATTGTCCAAATTCACCTCCAAATTCTGTAGAAATTCACAGCTGTTGCTGTAGAAGAAATGGACAGCTATGGACCTTTCCTACACTCGTCCTGCACATCCCTAGCTATCTTTCATACTGTATTTCCCACTGCATGCCTCTTTTTTCACCACTTTTCTGTCCCCTTTTCTTTTCTTTTAAAGAAATTAGCATGGGGGTAAGTAGGAATAAGCAGCGGTAAGTGAAGCTAAAATGAATTAACCATAGCTTGGCATAATTTACCATCGCACAAACCCGCTTACAACTGCTTAAGAGTGCCTCAATCACTCTGTATCCATCAGACCATGTTCTGTCCAGAAACAAAATTGTAATCCCTGCCAAGTCTCAAACCCAGGATGCTGTGCTGTACAATCACAGCAACATACCATTACACTATCTTAGCTGTGAGAATCTCTAATGCTTTAACATTACACACATAGATAAACAAAGACATGTTTGGAGGCTCCAAATAAGAATTTGCAGAAACAACAGAGACTTCCAAAGCAGACACACAAGCAACCTACACCCACAAACACACCGCCATCATCACATAACCACCAAAACCAGTGTGCCACACAACCACACCTCTTAAGGCAAAACACCATACCTAACACACTTGTAATAGGCAACTCCATAGTCAGACACACCGATGTCCCTCTCACCAGGCTGGACAAAGAGAAGGTCACTGTCAGTTGCTTGTCGGGTGCCAGAATCCATCACATTATCCACACACTCAGGTCACTCCACATCAAGTACAAATACGACTGTGTCATTGTCCATGTTGGTGTGAATGACCTGAGATGTACCTCCCTGGACTACAAGAAAACAGGCATAGAATAACTCTCTGATTATGTAATCAAGGCAAGTATGACCCTAGCCCTGAGTAGCATCTTACCCTCACCAAGAATGATACCTCAGTACAAGGAAAAAATAAATTTCAACAATTGGCTAAGTTTTTGGTGTCATTCAAAGGGGATCCAGTGTCTGTCTGCCTGGGATGACATGCTCAACAAGCCTCAGAGCTTCACCAGAGATGGCTTGCACCTGTCACCCCTGGGATTCAGGATACTGGCAAAGGCTCTTGCCACCACCATAGTGCCTTTTTTAGACAAGACTCAAAAAACAAATCCACCACCGTAACAAGTACTAGTGACAAAAAACTGAGGGTCATGCTGCTCAATGCTAGGAGTTTAAACCTCAAAACGCACTCTCTTGAGGCACTCCTCAATATGGAGAACATCGATATTTGTGCAGTAACAGAGACCTGGTTCAAGGCTCAAGAGAGCACTCTAGCGATTCCAGGCATCATTTCAGACAAAAAACCCAGACCGAAATACAAAGGGAGAAGGCGTATCCATATTCATCAAGGATAACCACACCTCCAGATTGGTTGCAAAATATGATGCCTCGGAGATCATCCAAGTGCAACTGATAATGGGCAAAACTGCAGTCCAGATTGTAGCTTGCTATAGATCAACATCCCTGCCCCAAGACACTCACTCCTCATTCCTCGAGGTTCTAGAAAACATGAGAGTCCAACTGAACACCCTTTTACTGGGTGATTTCAATTACCCAAACATCAAATGGGAAAACTACAGAAGTACTAATACCTTTGCTCAGTGCTTCCTGGAATACATAAACTCCAGTGCCCTGGACCAGCTTATAAACACCCTCACAAGAGGTTTACTGGACCTGGTCATCACCAACATGGGGGACAAATGCTCCACACCTGTGGTAAATTCCTCATTGCTCAGATCAGACCATAAACTCATCACCCTAGATATCCACATACCACCCTCACCCCCCAAAGGAAACCATGATGAAAAACTTCTCCAAAGCGAACTTTATACTACTCAAGACAGAGGTGGCAAACTTTGTTACTTCCACGCAGAATGTCAATATGATTGAATCTGCTATATCCTACACAAAAACACTCTACAAGCACCTACATGAGTGCATGGACCATGCTATCCCAAACAAGACCAAGACCCATTCCTCCAAAAAGAGGAAACCAGTCTGGTGGACCATGGCCATAAAAATAAGCTCTATAATAGAAGGAAAATTTATTACAAAAAAGAGTAAAAACCCAGGAATGTAGGGGTTCCCTGACCAACCTTAGCAAAAAGCTAAGAACCCTCATAAAAACCTCTAAGGTGAACTTTGAAAGAAAAATCACAACAGACACCAAAGACAACCACAAAGCATTTTTTAGCTATGTCAAAAACCTAAATAACAACTCTCAGATCTGCTCTGAGCTACAGCATAATGGGTCAAAATTCACGGAACCAACTGATATCGCCAATATATTGGCAGATAGGTTCAGTGCAAACTTCACCCCACCCTTACCCCCTAAAGGGCCCATATCCATACCAGAAGATTGTGCTGCCCCTAAACTCACAGACACCCAGGTGAAAACAGCACTCTCCAAGGCAAGAAGCACAGCATCCATGGGACCAGACAGCATCCCAGACTGCGTGCTACATGAACTCCAAAACTAATTAATCCCTCACCTTAATACCATGTTCAACCACAGCCTCACCTTAGGCTATGTGCCCAGAGAGTGGCGCATGGCAACAGTTATCCCACTCCACAAAGGAGGTGTCACCACTGACCCAGGGAACTACCACCCCATCAGCCTGATGAGCCTTGTCTGCAAGGCCATGGAGTGCATCATCATGGAACTCATAAACAATGACATTAGGAACCTACAAACCCTAGACTCCACCCAGTTTGGGTTCATAAAGGGAAGTTCATGTCTCCTAAATCTGGTTGACTTTTTCAAAATGGTCACTAAAGCAATAGATGAGGGAAAGGTGGTTCACACAGCATACCTTGATCTTGCAAAGGCCTTTAATGCCATTCCCCCACTCAGGAATTATAGATAAACTCACCAACCTAAATATAACCCCCTACGTTACAAGATGGGTTGCTAACTGACTCATGGATAGAACTGATTCAGTAAGACTAGGAAACACTAAATCCGACTCCAAACCTGTGACTGGTGGAGTACCACATAGCTCAGTCTTGGGACCCCTCCTGTTTGGTATCTACTTCTCTCAGGTACAAGCAAACATGGAGGGACTATGGCTAACAAAGTTCACAGATGACTGCAAACTGGGTGCCATAATAGAGGCACCTACTGATGTAGGCATCCTTCAAAAGGGTCTCACGGATACAGATACATGGTGCCAAAATCATGGTTTCAAGCTAAATTCCAAAAAGTGCATTGTCATCCTTTTTGGAAAAAAACAAGTACCTATGAACTACAACATAGGTGGCAGCCCACTTAACACAGAGAGTGTGATAAGAGACCTAGGGACACAGGTGGATAGTAATCTCTCCTTCGACAACCACAATGCTAAAGTGGTTAGAAAATCCTTCTACATGGCCCATCTTATCACAAAGGAGTTTGCATCTAGGAATAAGGAAGTTATTGTCCCCCTCTACTCATCACTCATTAGACCCGTTATTGAGTATAATGCCCCATTTGTGATGTACCTAACAAGACATCTGCAGCAACTGGAGAGGCCTCAGAAGTACCTCACCAAGAGGATAACGGGCCTCAAACACATGCCCTTTGCCACGAGGCTAGAAAAACTCAAACTGTATTCGGTCGCGTACTGGCTACTCATAGGTGATCTCTGCCTGACATGTAAGACTATGTCAAACCCTAAACTGCTAGAAATGCTCCACCTAAGGAAACTTCAATTCACCAGAGCTACACGCTCAAGGGACATAAACCTGACATCAACAATAAACAGGACTTGTTGGAGGGACTGATTTGTGTCCCAGAGACTCCCCTTGCTCTGGAATAATGTCCCCATATATGTGAGGCAGAGCTCCTCATTAGCGTTCTTCAAGAGGAATCTTGATGAGTGGATGGGAAACAAGACATTCACCCCGGGAATCACTTCTGTGGCCCTGCTCGACAGAGGCGCAAGTAACTAAACCACGTGGGAGAGAGGCGAAAGCAGAAAAATTTTGGCTAGGCTTAATTATGCCCTAGAGCAAATAGCCTAGTACCTACCTATGAACCTATGAACAAACATATCATGCATTCTGGTCACTTAACAGTAATTAAAAAAAACATCAGTCCCACGTCTCAAACACATGACCCTGTACACGACAGTCAGAGTAATATACCACTACACCATCTGAGCTGTAGGAATTAATGTTTTTTCAAACATATCATGCAATAGAGAGATACAACATTAGGGAGAAAGCTCTGTTGAATCATTCATGTGTTGTATATAGATATATACATCTATACACACACATATACATATATAGATAGATAGATATCTGTTGAAACATATATATGAAATAGTGGATAAATAAATGATATACATATATAAATACATAAAGGAAGGGAAATATATATATATATATATGTGTGTGTGTGTGTGTGTGTGTGTGTGTGTGTGTGTGTGTGTGTGTGTGTGTGTGTGTGTGTGCATGAAATATATATATATGGGTCTACTTCATTTGATCGAAAGACCATTTGACCTAAACCCATTGATCGAAATTTCCTTTGATCGAAAACCAGTATTTAAGGCATAGAACTGGGATTTGTCCCCCTCCCCAATGTCGTGTGACCCTGGAGTTGGTATATATAGTTGGGGCAGTGTAGGAGGCAAAGCCCCCCACCTAGTTTCCTTTACAAGAAGAAAATAACACAAAACGTACAGATTTTAAATGAAATAGGTGGGGGGCTTCACCCCAACACCCCCCCAATGTGGGGAGCTGTGCCCCATACCACCCCTAACTATATATACTAACTCCATGGTTACATGACATTGGGGAGGGAGACAAATCCTTGTTATTTGCCTTGAATACTGGTTTTCGATCAAATAAAATTTCGATCAAATGGGTTTAGGTCAAATGGTCTTTCAATCAAATGAAGTAGACCCATAAATATAAATATATATATATATATATATATATATATATATATATATGTGTGTGTGTGTGTGTGTGGGTGTGTGGGTATATATATATATATATATATATATATATATATATATACACACACACACCCACACACACACACACAAATGTATGTACATAACATGCCACACAGTTAGAAATTAGAACCATCCCTCTCATCCTCTTAGTGCAAGACACCTGTACAAAGGCTGTAAAAAGGGGGGATGGACCAGATATAGGAACATATTTCAACTATCGTTGTTAGGAATGAAGACATTTGCTACAGCAACAGGGTGCATTTCAGCAGACAGTTACTGAAGGATATGAGGATGGAAACTGAAATGTTGCATCATTATTTACTGACATAAATCCTTGGATCATCACAGTGATTTACCATACAAATACAAATAAATTGTGGAACAGAACAAAAGTAAGGGCCAAACATCTGGACATTCTGTGAAAATCCTGGCAGTGAAGAGGTATGCTCAGAACTCCTTAGAGCAATGAATCTGGACTGGGCCTAACAAAGTGGGGGGACAAAGGCATGAAATTAGGGACATATCCAAAATACATGAGTAGATAAGCTGAGAAAGTTGCTGTACTAACGCTGTTATGTCCTAACATATATTGACTGAAATATCACAAGTCTGCAGCTTAATTGCTTCTCATTAGTTAATGACCTCAAGCCACACATCATCCCACTGATGTGTCAGGAATACATAATTATGGGGACCAGACCAAAAGATATTGACCAGACAACAGGATATCCTACAAATGTGTGGATATAACACATTAGGAAAACTACACTCAACTAACAAACAACATCCAAACTACAATCAGACTGACATAACACTATCCAAATCCAGCTCTGGGGCTGTACACATGCATTTGCAAATATAACAGGCACTACAGGGATGTAACACTAGTGGAAAACAGACACTGGTGTGAAAGTGCATACCCACAACCAATTGCACCACAGTCATAGTGATATACCAGTAAGCAAACTGAACACTACAGTATAATGACTGTGTGAGCAACAATATCCCATTTGCCACTCACACATTACCCCTACATATACTGCCCCAAGTCACAGTGTAGTAGGAATCTTGAGGTGTTATGGGACGTGTCATGGTCTGCCCATACAAACATATACAGCTGATAGGGAACCAGAAACTGGAGCAGCATGTACAGTCAGATAGAAAGGGCCCATGACACTCACATGTACCCCACTCCCTACACAGCCTAAATAACATGTACACACTACACTGCTACACAATCCGGACAGTCTGTTAACAATGGCCAGACCTACACAGATGTCTCAAATGTACAATTTCCTACAGAATATATAGGCACAGGACTCATATCTATGGCTGCTTCCTTGTTACATGTCTGCGGGTCTATGACATCACTGGGATGGTAGCAGGAATGAAGACAATAAATAATGATACTACATACCTCTGAACCTCTTAGTGCATGACATCTGGACAACGCCTGACATAATTGGGGGACAGAGGCCCACAGAGGGGGGTATATTGGACATTTTACTGTTATAAATTTAGACAGTTGCTGGTGTTACTGGGTTTGTTGTCAGATATCTTTTCTGAGCGATATTAAGTCTGTAACACCAATGGATGTGAGCATGTACTGACTGCATTCCCCAGAGTACCCTACTGATTAGCCAAGGACAACAACTGTGTGGGGGACAAAACAAACATATGAGCCATGCATCTGGACAGTGTCTAGGCCTCTGGGCAGTGTAGAGGTATGAACACAGTCATGTAACAGAATGGAAATCCCCTGACAGCTGCTAAACATGTCACCTAGCACCTTATGAAACACAGTAAGTGTAAAGCAGATAGTGGCACAACAATGTCCACCCAAAAAACATTTGCACCACAGTCACAGCAATATACCAGTACCCAAAATGAACTCCAGAGTACAAAGACTGTCTGAACAAACATGTCCTGATTGACAGTCACACACTATATTGACATATACTGGCCAAAATCATAGTGTGCTTGGAATCCTGAGGTGTTACAGGACATTTTACAGTCTGCCCCTACAAGCATACAGACCTGATAGACGCAAGCAGCCATAGCTGCTTGCAGAGTCAGATAGGTAAAGGATGTATGGCACTCACATCTGCTACTCCCCCTACCCAGTCCAACAAACATCTACACACAACACTGCTACACAATCCTGGCAGTCTGTTCATAATGGCCAGACATACATAACTGTCATATGTATAGATTTCCGCAGAATTTCCAGGGTGTGGAACCATAATCCTGGCCACTGCTGCATACCATGGCCAGAAGTTTACTAGGTCACTGGGATGATAACTGTAGTGCAGTCAATAATTAATGATATACCATACCTCTGCACCTCGTAGTGCAGGACATCTGGGTAATGCAATGTACTTGGGGGACAGGGGGCCGGAAAGAGAGATATATCACACATAATGGCATTACAAACTGAAACAGTAGCTGGTGTTACATGTGTTGTTGTAACATAACATCCCTGAAGGATATGATGTCTGGAACACCAATGGATGTCAACAGTTAGTGACTACAATCCTCACATTATCCTACCGACCCCACAAAAAGACATTGTTCGAGGAACTGACGAAACATAACAGGCAAACCTCTGGCCACTCTGTGGACAACATGCCAGTTGAGAGGTATGTCAGAGGCATATCACTGTCAGATGTCAGGTCACTCATTAAATGCATGTCCAGATGAACCCTGTCAATCTAGCAACAGTCCATGTGTATGACAGCACTAATGACATACAATCTGTACCGAAATCTGGACCTTTGTCCCACATGTTGTTGGGCTGTCTCCACGTGTCCTATCCTGTAAGGTACTCCCAACTACTGTCTGTGAAGCTGTAGCCCCCACACCTCTGTAATGTCCCCTGCACAGGCAAGAAAAAGGGCCAAGGCCCACATGAAGGATGTCCCATATATTGGAACTAGCAGCAGTGCCCAGGCACACACCACAATATTATGTGAGCACCTACATACCTGTATGGCCTCAGCAATACCTGACAGGACAACATCAACCCCCTCAATGTAGGCTGAATGTATGCAGTGGACAGCAGCAATACACAACTACTATCATAGGTGGAAATAATTGCAGGACAGGCCAAGAAGGAACAGTTGCCTCATTGGCAGCCATGTCACCTTGTTCTGCACAAGCAAATAAGGTCACAGGTGATGTACACTAAGGCTTTCTTTGAGTGGAAACTGGATACATCTACCAAGGCCAATCACTAGGCCTTCCAAACATGTGTCTGCAATTCCAGAGGCAGCACACATATCTGCTCTGTAGTGGTGGGCAGTAACACCACATACACATATACCATAGATATAGGCAACCGGAGACAGACAGGTAAAGTGTAAACTTCACCCCCCTTTCCCCCATAGGTACACATGTGCATGTACAGCACCTACCCCCTCTCCGCTCGTGATCAGGAAGCAGGTCTGTAATGCCCTCTCAAAGGCAACACACAGAAGTCTCCATAGGCCTGATATCATTCCTGGCTACATCCTACTTGAACAAATGCATGGGATCTCAGACCCATTCTGTAGTGTAGTCAACCACAGCCTGAGCACCAGTGTCATCCCATCTGCACAGAGGACAGACAGAAAGTTGATAGAAAACAGGTTACGCCTTAGCATGAATGTTCTGAGGATACACGTCTGAAACTGAAATGTATGCCATTATGTCATAACAGCAGTCCTCAATGACATGGCCGAAAACCACAATACTCTACATTTAATTTAATAACATAATATTAATATGCAATAGGAGATAAATAAAAATATACAGCTCAAATCCCCAAACCAAGGTAGTGTAGTGGTTAGAGTCCTAGTCTGGCATGCAGGTGTACACAGTTTGAGTACTACAACAAGCAAATAAATTTTACAAGGGAAGGCAGTGTTAAAAGTAATATTTTCTTATTAAAATATGTGGTAAGTTATTTTTGTCACCCAGGGTAGTGTAGCTGGTGTAAAATGGAAGTGTGAGTGCATATAACATATAAAACCACCCATGTATACATGTGTCCCATACACTATAGTTACACCCATTGCTACTGTAATGGAAGTACATTTTATATTTTATAAGAAATATATAAATATATATATATATATATATATATATATATAATATAATATGATATTATAATGTTATAAAGATATGAAACATATATAAAAGATATTTTATAAGAATGAACTGTGAGCAATGGTTAGCAATGTCCAGCTAGGCTTAGCAGGTGTAAGCATTGTTCAAACATGAATGCTAAGCAGCAGGTAGCTCAGCTAAGCAGAATTGCGCACTGGTAAACATTGCTAAGTAAAGCCAACATAGATTAAGCATCTGTACATTTAACCATATGTTGGCATCACTTAGCATTGTGCAAACCCACTTACAACTGCTTAAAACTGCTTTAATCACTTTGTTTCCATCAGCCACTGTTCTGCCTAGCAACAAAATAATTAGCCCTACCAAGTCTTGAACCCAGGGCCCTGTACACCAAAGTCAGAGCAATGCACCATTATATCATTTGAACTGTAAGGATTTCTGATGCTTTTACAAACATATGCAGTAGAGTCATTCAAGAGTAGGGAAAAGATTTCATAAAATCAGTCAGGTTTTATATATATATATACACACACACACACACACACACACACACACATGGATATATGTATGGAGATGCATATATATGGAAATATATACACACACACACATATATATATATATATATATATATATATAGTGTCTATATTATATATAATCAAACCGATGTAAGTGAAAGCTTACAATCTCGAAAGCTCAAAACAGAAAATCGCTGTTCCAAAAAAAAAATTTAAATAATACATAACACTACAGTGCCGAAAATGGCAAAGTAATGGAAGCGGCCAAGCAAATTCCTTCCCTGGGAAAGAATTTGCTTAAAAGCTACTTCGCTATTTTGCATTTTCATTGTTTTAAGTTCGACCAAGACACATTCAATATAATGCGTCTTTGGTCATCTAATAGGAACCTATATATATATATATATATATATATATATATATATATATATAGATATATATATCTATATATATATATATATATATATATATATATATATATATATATATATATATATATATATATATATATATATACCTCTCAACCTCTTAGTCCAAGAAATCCGGCCAAAGGCTGTCCAAATGGAGGGACAATGAGCCCAAACTAGGAACATATTTTAAATATTTTAAATATTGCTCTCATAAATGTAGACTGTTGCCAAAGTGACAGGGTTTGTTTCAGCATACATGTTCAGAAGGATGTGAGTTCTGAAACAAACTTCTAATTCAGACTAGCAAAATTAATAACACAGCCAGTGATTCTCTCTTTGCAAACTCTGTAAGTAGATCCTGGAACTCTCTTCCAGCTGATATTACCTTACTTTTCACCTTAGGTCAATTTAAAACTAGACTCAAACAACATTTGTCACTTAACTGGCTATGTCAATGTATCAAGCCTGGCTAACTCGAATGTGTAAAAATCTGTTAACCAGTTTACTGTGTAATTTAATTTAATCCTGACTTGTGCTCAGGACTAACTGTAACCTCTGGAACTTGTTTAACTTGCTTACTTATGTAATCTCTGTAAATAGTCTGTTTGTAATATGTAATGCTAGTATTATGTAATGCTGTATCTGCTTACCCCTGGAGCTTTTCTCCCCGGGCCTCCGCTGAAAATGGATATGCATCCAGTTAGACTATCCCGGTCAACAAATGTAAAATAAAATTAAAAATAAATAAACTGAAATGTATGTCATCATTTACTGTCAGAAATCTGCAGATCATGACAGTGATTAACCAGGTATGTAATACTAATGGATTTGTGGAGCAAACCAGAAATATGAGCTATAAACCTGGACATACTGCAACAATCCAGTCAGTCGAGATGTAGGCTCAGAACACCTTAGTGCAATGAATCTGGACCAAGCCTGACAAAGGGGGGCCATGAAAATAGGGACATATCTGAAATACTGGAGTAGATAAGCTGACACAGTTGCTGCAGTAACACCCTCATGTCTGTCCTAACATACATTGACTTAAATCGCACAAGTCCAACACGCAATTACTTCTCACTAGTTAGTGACTGAAATCCTCCCATCATCCCACTGATGTGTCAGAAATACACAGCACTTATGGGGGCCAGGCAACAGCACATCCTACAAATATCTGGACATGACATCACATTAGGGAAACTACACTCAGCTGCTAAGCATGTCACCAAGCACTGTCCAAACTACACTCAGACTGCCCCAACACTAACCCAAATCTGCTAGGGGGAATTACACATGTATTGGCAAATATATCAGGCACTAGAGGGACTTAAAAGCACTGAAAAACAGACACCAGTGTGAAAGTGCATACCCACAACAAATTCCACCACAGTCTCAGTGACATACCAGTAAGCCAAAGGAACAGTACAGTATAAGGATTGTGTAAACAAAAACATCTCAACATATCTGGCACTCACACACTCCCCCTATATATATAATGGTCCAATTCACAGTGTAGTTTGATATCTGACTGTGGTATGGAACATGCATCAACCTGCCCCTACAAACATATTTTATTTATTTTATTTTATTTTACATTTGGTAACCAGGAAAGTCCAACTGGACACAGGTTAATTTTCAGTGGAGGCCCAGGGAGAAAAGCTCCAAGAAAATGAACATTCTAATAATATACATTCTAATAATATACAGATAAAATGCAATACATATAATCAAATCCAGGTGACCATTTTTAAGATGTGCTTTACATTTATAGTGATACATGGCATCATATTACTAACAGAACACCAAAGAATCAAACCTATATGGATATTCATAGATATCGAGGCTACTAGTAGTCAGAATTCAGTTAAACACGTAAGAAATATAGTATGCAAGTCTGCTTAAATCTTGAGAATAACATTTCTACATACATCTAATTGTAGTATGAGTTATGTTTAGGTAGGTAAGAATAAGTAATCTGCTGGATAGGTGAGAATATGAAGTCAGAGGATAGAGAGACTAGCTGGTGGATTTTGGTGGAATTCTTGCAACAGTGCAGAGCTAATGGGTTAGCCTGGGGGAACACATGGACAAAGTCACTTGTTTGAATAGTGAGATTTGAGAAGTTTTTTTTTTAAATTGAGAGGCTGAGCTTGTAGACTTTATGTGAATTGGGAGTGAGTTCCAGATTTTAGCTATAGTACAGACAAAGAGAGATTTACCAGCTTCATTTCTGTGTTTGATGAATTTTATTAGGTTTTATTTGGTAGGTCTTAAGGTTCTGGTGGTAATGTAGGGGTGTGTTAGGTCTTGTAGTCATGGAGGGAGGTAATACAACTTATGGGCTATAGAGAGTTGATTAGTTAGTAGCAGTTGGGGTAACTCTAGCCAGTAGAGCTGTCTGAGAGAAAGACAGTGATGGGATTTAGTATTGTTGTCAGTGGCAAACTTGGCTATTTTGTTGTAGCAAGATTCCATTTTTTTAGTTTGATGTGGTGAAGATTAGTAAAGATTGGGGAGGCATAAAGGAGGGTGGATAAGAGATGAGTTCTTGCCATAATGGCTTCAGTTGGATTGGTCATGAATTGTTTGTTCCTGTAAAGGAGTCTAAGCTTCTTGTTTACCTTTTTGATTGTTTGGGCAATGTGTATGCTGAATTTAAGATTGTTATCAATGATTACCCCTAATAGTTTTGTGTGTGTTGTTGGGGTGATTACAGTGTTGTCACTGGAGTGAATGGTGAAATCATTGTTCAGAGGGGGGGAACCTACCAGGGTTAAAGAGAATACAATTTGTTTTCTTGGGATTGAGTACAAGTGTAATGTGATTAAACCATGTTTCCACAAGAGTAAAGTTATGTTGTGTTATTGTTTGGAGTTCACTTAAGGTGATATACACCGATATATCACCAGAAACAGAAGCAGCATGCACAGGCAGATAGAAAAGGAGCCAAAACACATACATCCACCACCTTCCCTACACAGGCCAAATAACAGTTACACACTATACTGCTACACAATCCTGACAGTCTGTCAACAATTGCCAGAAATACACAGACCAGGTTTTCCCCTCATATATAACATGTCTGGCAGACTGATACATCACTGGGATGATAGCAGGAATGTAGGTACTAAATAATCACATACCATAACTATCAACCTCTTACTGCATGACATCTGGACAAAACCTGACATAATTGTGGGACAGTGGCCCAAAAACAGGGGCATATTTGAAATATTGCTGTTATAAATTGAGAAAGTTGCTGGTGTAATAGGGTTAGTTGTAACATATATTTTCTGTGGGATATGAGGTCAGAAACACAAATAGATGTAAACAGTTATTGTCTGCAACCCCCAGAGTATGTTACTGATTTTACAAAGAAAAAAATATCTGAGGAACACATCAAACACAGGAGTCCAAACTCTGGCCATTCTGTGGCTAGCCCTACAATTGAGAGTGATGTCAAACACATAACACTGTCAGAGTTAAAACTATGCTGAGACTCCATGTCCACACAAACCCTGTTTGACTAGCATTAATCCAAATGTATAACAGCAATACTTACATTCTGTCCCTACATCTGGAACATTCTCTCCCACTTTGTTGGCCTGTCGCCACAGTTTTGGTTGTAAAAGGTATTGCCAAATACCCTCTGTGATGCTGTTGTTCACACACCTCTATGAAGTCCCACTCACTGGCAAGGAAAAGGGCCAATGCCCACATGAAGTACTCAATTATAGGAGCGTGTTACCATGCCATTGGCTATATGAATAACAACACAGCTTTTCTGCATGCAATTAGCAAGTGGGGGACACCAACTGGTGCACAGGCCATCAGATGCTCATGAGCATTACCTACAAAAGGCAAGCTGCTGCCTATGCAAAACAGATTTACACCCTGCATCCATGAGAGAGAGAGAGAGAAACATTGAGAAAAAAACAGCAGGATATACCCACCTACACTTGAAAAAAGGTATGTCAAACAAATAAGCATGTAATTGACTGCAGTAGGGGGTATGTAAGAATGGGAAATAAGACATTTAACATATATGTCTCAACAAGACTTGCTGTACTGCTATACTGCTGAACAGAACTGATGGTCATAGCATCTGGTTCTGTCTGCAGTGACATAGATCATAGGTGAGGCCCCTGAGTCACCCCAGGAAAGAATGGCTCACATATGACAACTACTGGAGTGTGTGTTGAACAATATTGACTGTGACAATGCTAGGCCAGCTACTGGGATGTCATACATATCCATATCTTACTTGTGAATACAACTATGATATACTTGTTTATCTCAGAAATGTGATAATGGTATTTGCATAGTAAAGTACTGTTGCAGATGTGTGTGTTGAACTGTATGTGATATACTGAGCTCATACCATGTAACTGTCCAGTGTTATGCACACTGACCATATGTGTGCCTCATATTTGTAGTCATATACTCATAGAGTTGTGTTATGACTTTCAAATCCTTGGCAAATCTGTGAAGACTGACGTTACATTTCATTCTTCTTCCTCTGGCTGTTCCCGTTAGGGGTCACCACAATGGATCATCTGTTGCCATTTCTGCCTGTCCTCTGCATCTTGCTCTGTCACACCAACCACCTGCATGTCCTCTCTCACCACATCCATAAACCTTATCTTAGGCCTTCCTCTTTTCCTCTTATCTGGCAGCTACATCCTTACCATGTTTTTCCCAATATACTCAGCATCTCTCCTCAGCACATGTCCAAACCGATGTAATCTTGCCTCTCCGGCTTTGTCTCAAAACTGTCAAATATGGGCTGACCCTGTGATATACACATTGCTAATCCTGTGAACCCTCATCACACCCAGTGCAAATCCTAATATCTGTAACTCTACCACATCCAGCTCTGACTCCTGCCTTTTTGTCAATGCCGCTGTCTCCAACCCATATTACATAGCTGGTCTCAATACCCTCTTGGAGACCTTCCCTTGCACATTTACTGGTACTCGTCTGTCACAAATCACTCCTGGCACTCTTCTCCACCCTCTCCATCCTGCCTGTACTCTCTTCTTCACCTGTCCTCCACAGTCATTATTCTGAAATGTTGATCCCAGTCATTTCAACACATCCGCCTTTGCCAACTCTACTCCCTGCATCCTCAACATTCCGCTATCCTCCCTCTCATTCACACACAGATATTTTGTCATAGTCCTGCTGACTTTCATTCTTCTCCTCTCTAGAGCATATCTCCACCTCTCCAGGTTCTCCTAAATCTGTTCCCTACCCTCAATACAGTTCACAATGTCATTTGCAGACATCATAGTCAACAGGGACTCCTGTATGATCTTATCTGTTAACCTGTCCATCAGTATTGCAAATAAGACAGAGCTCACAGCTGATTCTTGATGTCATTCCACCTCCACCTTAACTGCATCCATCACTCCTACCGTAGACCTCACCACTGTCACACCACCCTTGTACATATCCTGTACCATTTTTACTTATACCTCTGCCACTCATGACTTCCTCATGCAATGCCACAACTCCTCTCCAGGCACCCTGTCATATGCTTTCTCTAAGACCAGAAAGACACAAAGCAGCTCCTGACTTCCTCTGTACTTCTCCATCAACAATCTCAGAGCAAACATCACATCTGTAGTTCTCTTTCCTGCCATGACACCATACTGCTGACCACTACTCATCACCTCCCTGCTTAACCTAGCTTCCACTACTCTTTCCCATAACTTCATGCTGTCACTGATCATTGTTATCCCTCTGTAGTTAGTACAGCTCAGCATATCCACTCATTATGCAATTTCTCACTTTCTATGATATCATTAAACAATCTGGTTAAAAACACCACTGCCATTTCTCCTAAACACCTTCAGGCTTCCACAGGTATGTCATGTGGACCAACAGGCTTTCCAGTATTCATCCTCTTCATAGCTATCCTTACTTCCTCCTTGGTAAGCCATTGCACTTTCTGATTCACCATACCCACATCATCCCACATTCTCTCTCTCTCTCATCCTCTTCATTCATCAGCCTCTCAAAGTACTCTGTCCATCTGCTCAACATACTCCCCTCACTTGTGAGTACGTTTCCCTCATTATCCTTTATCACCATTACCTGCTGCACATCTTTCCTAGCTCAGTCCTTCTATCTAGCCAATCAGTACAAGTCCTTTCATCCTCCTTAATGTCCAATCTGTCATACAACACTTCATCCTCAGCCTTCGCCACCTCTCTCTTTGCCATGCACCTCATCTCCTCACACTCCTGCCTACTTTCCTCAGCTCTCTGACAATCCCACTCCTTCTCCAACCTCTTTCTCTGTTTACTGTCCTATACTTCCTCAGTCCACCACCAGGTGTCCTTGTACTCCTTCCTCCATCCACATGTCACACCAAGCCCCTTTCTAGCCATCTCCCTTACTAGCTCTGCTGTACTTACCCAGATATTTGGTAAATTGTCACTGCCACCCAGTGCCTGTCTTAACTCTTCCCTGAACTCTGCCTCACAATCACCCTTTTCCGGTTCCCACCATGTGATCCCTGGTGCTGTCCTCACACTCCTCCTTCTTTTGATCACCAACATCATCTTACAGACCAACATTCTATGCTGCCTAATTGCACTTTCCCTCGTCACCACTTTACAGTCTTCAATCTGCTCCAAACTGGCCCTCCTACATTGGCGATATTCCACTTGTGTGTATCTTTCTCTACTCTTGTATGTCACCCTCATTTTGTAGTACATATTCACCACAGCCATGTCTGTCCTTTTTGCAAATTCCACTACAGTCTCACTGTCTGCATTCCTTTGCTTAACACCATACATACCCATCACTTCCTCATCCCCTCTGTTCCCTTCACCAACATGCCCATTGAAATCTGCTGCAATCACCATTCTGTCACCCTTGGGTACAGTCATCACCATGTCATCCAACTGACTTCAAATTTCTCTTTCTCATGCATCGCACAACCAACTTGCGTAGCATATGCACTAACATTCATCATTACACCATCAGTTTCCAGCTTCATAAGCATCACTCTATTAGATATTCATTTCATCCTCCAAAAACACTCTTGGCATTCTGTTCCTTCAGGATAACCCCAACCTCCTTTCTCCTCCCATCCACACCATGATAGGACAATTGTGACCTGCCTCCCATACACCTAGCCATACTCCCCATTCATCTGGTCTCTTGCACACACAATATATCAACCTTCCCCTGGCCATCATATCAGCTAGGTCTGTCCCTATACCAGTCATACTGCCAACATTAAAAGTTCTTACCCTCACTACCATACTCCTAGCCTTTCTTCTCTCTTCCTGCCATATGTGTGTTATACATCCTCCAGGATATGCCTGTCAAGGCAAAGGCTACTGTGCTATTGAATGACTGAAGTGTGTTACAGCAATATTAAGACAGTGTCGGTAATTTTTTCCCATTGCCCCTATGTATGTGTGGCGTCCTACAGATGTCCTGCTCTAACGGGGTGAGGGGGATGACTGGGCAGCAAGAGTGTGAATACAGTGTGCCATACTGACATAGAACAAAAATTTATATTGTATTACCTGTGCACATGTCAGTATGAGTAGGTACATCTGGCCACCTCATAACAGCAGACATGGGATGCAAAATGTCAATTAATTAAGCTGTACGTGTTGTACACGTGTGTAATCATAGTTACTGTGCATCCAACAGAGTGACATTTATACAGGTACTGGTTGTTGCATTGCCCTGACACAGCCATGGGTTCTACAATAAGCATGATTATCAGTTTGAAATTGGAGAGATGTCCAACTGTGTTATGACTTTGTGTCCATGACTACTCCAAACAGCTATATGAACACCTACATAGCTGTATGGGCTCACCAATACCTTACTTGTAAAACCTGCCTCCACCAAAGTAGAGTAATCCCCTTTGCTGGATGGCAGCAATACACAAACCACAGACTTGGTCCCCATATTGGCTGTACAGGGCAAAGCAGGAGCAGACACCAACCTGGCATGAAGTCAGCCATTGTCTGAACAAGCATATAAGGTCACAAGTGGATTACTGTAAGGCTAACTATGAGTACAAATTGGACACATCCACCCAAGGCAATCACAAGGCCATCTTCCCATGTCTGCAATCCCAGAGGCAACAAACCAACCCAACCTGTAATGGTGGTCATTCAGTCCACATACACACACAACATATCTATAGCCCACCTGCTTCAGATAGGGTTAGGGAAAACATCAGCCACCTGGCTCAGCATCACTATAGGTGGATATGCACAGTACCTGCACCCCTCCCCTCATCACCAGTGAGCAGGTACATATTGCCTACTGAAAGGCAACAAATGTAAGTATCCATAGGACATGATAACATCCCTGTTTGCATCCTACATGAACTCAGAAAAAGTGGTCCCAGCTCCATTACACACTGTAGTGACACCAAGCCTCGGCACCATCCACACCCCATCCACATGGAAGCTGGCCAATGTCATCCATCTACACAGACCTGAATGAGGAATAGAGGATTATGCAATTAACTGGACCTCAATGGGGGAATATGACACATCAGGACCAGCAGTGCAATGCAAGCTGATACTGTGCTGATAGATTACAGGGATATGGTGTGGTTGTGAGTGGTGGCTACTAGTATTCAATGTACATGTACATGTTCTGTACATACTGTTGCCAAATATATGAGGTCCTGTGATGTGTTTTCCTGTTTATGTCTTCCAGGTGCAATGTCGCATCAGAGAAGGGCAACATTTTCAGCAGCTGAGACTAACATTATCATCAAAGCCATACTATACCACCATGCAATTATGTTCAGCTGGAGCAAGCAACATCTGCGGGAGAGGACAGTCCTATGGGATGACCTTGTCCACAGGGTAAACAATGTTGGCCTGCACGCACGTACATGCAAGCAGGTCCGGCATTGTGCAACCAAACTCATGCATCATGCCCGCCAAAGGGCTGCTGTCATGGCCAGGGACGGCACAGCCGCAGGTGAGGGCCCAGCCATGCAGCCCTCACTGACACCCACCTTGGGGCACCCATCCCAGTACAACATCAGGGTATAGACCCCCACATGCTGGAGGTGGGTGGCACCCAGACAATGGACAAGCAGTGTGCAGATAAGGCCACAGTGGAGATTACTAGACT
Organism: Protopterus annectens; assembly: GCF_019279795.1. NCBI lineage: Eukaryota > Metazoa > Chordata > Ceratodontiformes > Protopteridae > Protopterus > Protopterus annectens. Next base: position 37,987,180 of record NC_056749.1, read on the forward strand.
AGTGTAGCAGACATACTTGTATCTGTAGAGTATCTATGTGCATGTGTCAGGACAGACTGCAGTTGTGGATGGGGTTTTCTAATGCACAGAAGTGCACATCTATGGTGAAGGACAGCAAATTGTGTAGTATTGGGGGATGTACTGCAAATGTCCAGACATGTTGCATCCATCCTGTACCAATGCCACATGTGAGTCTGCTGACAATACCTCTCTCCCACAACTACCTAGGTCTCTCTGGTCTGCATGTGGGACAGCAGTCTGAAGCTGGTGAGTATGGAAGTGTTCTGTTGTGGTTTGCCAATACCCCAGGCATGTGAAGGGCATGCAAGTTGCCATGCACACAACTGTCAGTAGTAGCTGTATTGCTTTATGTGCATGTTCACTTGTGGTGAGGTTAACTGCATGGCATCACAGTGATCAACACAGGGGCCTATCTGAAGAGAATGTAACATTCCGGTGGCATACCTCACAACCTGTCAGTGCAAGACTTCTGGACAGAGACTAGCAAAATGGGGGGACAAATGGCCTAAGCTAGGGACATGTGTGAAACATTACTCTTATACTTGTACACACCCCTGTTAAGATGCCAGGTGTTTGTGATATATACAAACTGAGACCACAATATGTCAGTCCACACCTTTTCCAACCTTTATTGTGACCCATAACATGAACAATTCACTTGTAAAACCAACCAATCTGTTGGGTATATACAATCCTTAAAATAAGCTGGATGCATATGTGTGCACACCCTTCAGATAATATTTTATTGCAGCAGCTTGTGATTTACTGACAGCATTCAGTCTGCTTGGGCACACACCTGCCATCAAGTAAAGGCACTCTGAGTAACAGCAAACAATGGTCTGCTGTCCAGGTAAGATATTCATGACATTTGCTCAGTTGTCTGCAACAGCAACAGCAATGACTTGCAGACAGTTTATAAAGCAGCAAAGGGATCTCATATCTGAACGGTATCACTCAGGAGTAGGGTACAACAACATTACCACAGCATTGCCACACCATGGAACACAGTGGAGACAGTCATCAAAAGGTGGATTGAATATGGGACAACAGTGCTGTTGAAAAGAACCTGATGTCCCTCCAAAACTGACGAAAATACATGCCCAAACCTGGTCAGAGAGGCTACCAGGAGACATACAGCAGCAGTGAGGGTGTTGCAGAAATCTCTTGCAAGTACTGGTGCGGTGTACTACATGTGAGGACAATCTCCCATATTCAGCATAAGTCTGGTGTATGGGGTAGAGTCAGAAGATGAAGCATTTCCCCACACCAAAAAACATCCAGGTGTGGATACAACTTGCAGTACAGCACATCAAGTCTCCCAAAGGCATATGTGAAAATATGTTATGGTATAATGAGACTATGGATCAACCTCACAGCCACAATACCAAAAGGTACATGTGGTGCATAAGCAACACCTCTCTTCACCTGAAGACCACAATCCCCATGGTGAATCACGCTGGAGGCATTGGCCTGCTGTGGGGAAGCTTTTCTAAAGCCAGAACTGGGCCTGTAGTCACCGTGGTGGGAATTCTGAACAGTTCAAAATAACACTCACATCTAGCTCACATCCATCAGGCATCTGCAAAAACACTGAGGATGGGGAGGGGTTTCAGCCTTCAACATGAGAAAGACCTGAAGCATACATCCAAAGCTACCTAAGAATGGCTCCACTTGAACACACTCATGGTTATTGATTGGCCCAACCACAGCCTAGACCTAAGCCTGATAACAAAACCCATGTGACCTGACGAGGGCTGTGCACATGAGCTGCCCTTGCAATCTGAAAGAGTTGGGGGACCTTTGCAAGGAAGAGTGGCCAAATAATGCCAAGTCAAGATGTGCCATGCTGATAGTCACCTTCCCAAGAAGAGTGAATGTTGTAAGTCACTTACAAGGTGCTTCAACAAAGTATCATTTTAAGGGTATGCACACTTATGCAACCACCATAATGTACATATTTCATTCATCATATTTTACACGTAACACATTTGTTTGTTTATTGATTTTATTGCACAGGTCATATGCCACATGAAAGGTGGGAAATATATTTGAATGCATTATATATTACAAGAACATGGCATGGTAACAGGATTGCGTACACTTATCATATCCACTGTAAGCTTAGAAGGTTGGTGGTGTAACAGGAATTGTGTGACCACACATTTACTGCTAGTTTGGAGATCTGAAACTCAAATGTATGTCATTAATCAGTGACGTCACCCCACAGATCATCCCAGTTATGTATCAGACAAACATAGGGATTATGAAAAACATAGCAAATGTATGAGCCAGACATCTACACATCCTGCAAGAATCTGTACAGTTGTTAGGTAAGTTCTGTAGTACTTACCACTGTGCAATACAGGTGAACAGCAAAGATGTGTACAGGGGTGCAGTCTGTGTTGGGAAGGGCCATCGCCTACTAACACTAATCACATATTCCAGAGCTCTATATTGTTAGTTACCTGTAGTAAAACTGGCTGCAATGCATGATGTTGAAGGACATGTGTCATGCATATCACCATTTGGATAATTTGAGGTGTGTGCAATGGATTTGTGCCACCTCACCTGTACGCGTGTGCATGTGTGTGTGTGTGTGTGTGTGTGTGTGTGTGTGTGTGTGTGTGTGTGTGTGTGTGTGTGTGTGCGTGTGTGTATGTGTGTACCAGCCAACCTCAAAATGCAGGCATTAATGTATATATTGTCTTCCCCTCACTGGTGGCAATGGGGTTTGGGGTCCCTCCTGCTTGGAAACTGATGTCATTGTCTCTGCAGACTCTGACAATGATGATAGGAATAGTGAGGTACAGGTGGGGTTGTCAGGGTCTGAATCTGTGCCATTGGTTGGCATCCCACTCTTGTCCACACCATCCTCACACACAGTGACAGTGGCCACACATACCCCGTCACCAGCGGCCACAGATGATGGTCAGTTGGCAGGCAGTGGCATGGAATAGACTAGTGTGGTGACTATGGCAGGTATGAGTGTAGACACTGGCCATAGCCAGATGGCAGGCAAGGTCCCACACAGGCAGATGGACAAGGGTGCTCACAGGAGGGTTGCTGCTCGTCAAGCCGCTGTCACAAGTGCCACAGCAGGTGTCACCAGAGATATGTTTTGGGCTGTCATGGATGCACAGGCACGTAGTGAATGCCACACAAGACAAATACTCAGGGTGGTGGATGCAACTCTTCTTGATTTACGTGGTTACATACATGACCTTGTTGAGGGCACATGTGAAAATACTGAGGTCATGAATAGACAGTGGAGTGAGACCTTGGCAATCCTAAACCATGGCATGTCTGTGCTACAGCATGTGGTGGGAGATGGGAATCAGCCACGTGGTTGTAGGTCAGCACCAACAACAGCTGAGAGTCTACGGGGCCATGCACCTTCACACTCCCATAGTGGCAGTGACACCAGCACTACCAAATGGGGGTTGCTGTCCACATCACACCAGAGCAGGCCATGGGCACATGGTCCTGCATGGTCGTGTCAGGGACACAGATCCAGCAGACAGCAGTCACCATCAAGAAGCAGTACTGCAGCTGTCCTTGGGTCTGGTGGTGCCAGTGATACCTCTGGCAGGACCAGTTCCTGTGTCCATGGTCTGAGACGGTGAACTGGACACCCTGCCATATATGGTCCACAGCTGTCCAACATACCCCTATGTAGGGCAGCCACATGGCATGACTGTGTGCATACATACACACACATCTGTATTGCAGGCAAGTCACCTCCAGCCACACACAGCACCTCTGCACAGCCCATCTATTGGATACCCCTTCAAACACACACACATGATGCCAACCATATGGCCCAGCCTAGGCCTCTGGCAAACCCACACCACACCCTGTGCATATAATGATACCTGTGCCACATCCCTGCCATCCATAACATTGATGCAGGGACATGCTAATATGGGTCTGATGCACAGGGTGAATATAGTACAGTGTAGCTATGTAATACTATGTAAGGTGCTGTCTGTTTGCATTTGTTATGGCTACACATACAGGTGTATGTACCTCATTAGCCAGGATGCATTATTGCTGTTAGTACCACTGACTGAATGTAGTCTGACATGCTGTATTCTGGTTGTGTTCCAGGTGTATGTGTGTCTGCAGGCTGTGGCCCTGCAGACATTCCCAAGAGGGAGTATGGCCAAGTTGGAATACACTGACCATGTCATAGGCAAGGTACAACTTTATATGTACATGTACAGTGTGTAAGGGACACCTTGTCCCAGACAGGTAGCCTTCAGACATGTCACCTCAGTGTTGTGTAGTACCACAAGCTCATACATACAGAACAGGTTACTGCAGTACTGTCAGCAAGTCCCTCACACGCATAGTCATTACATTAACTGCAACAAATTCACCTGTCAACACATGTTGGCCCTGCCATTTCTTTCCCATACACTCACAGGTTTGTGGTATGTATTCTTGAGTTCGCTGGGTGAGACAGGGAGACAAAATTGTATATCCTTTGCATACACACACAGTAAGGACTGACACAGGGAATGTGCATACAGTAACACAAACATAGTTGGCAACAGATTAGTATAGCTACATTTCCACTTTTATGTACTGTAGTACTACATACACATGACATGCCCCACATAGATTATATGCATGGGACATAACACACTACCTCTTACAACAGGTAATGTTCTAAATGCCTTCATGGATGGTGAGCTAACCCACCAGAAATAACATGTGGAGTCATGTATTGCTCCTACAAGCCTGGACAGGTGATAGTGTAGCAGACATGGTATCAGCATGTTGTTTCAGTCAGGTATGATACCTGATGCTGTCATGTGTGTCACTTCACTCACTGTGGCTGATTTGGCAACAGTATCACATACATGGCATTGCTAAGGGACACAGACCACATATAGGTTGCAAACATTTGGATATTCCATACACATTTGTACAGAGGGCTTGTATGGCCTGCACAATGGTTTAACATGCTGCATGTGAGGCAGATGCTGTTACCACGCTATATAAAATAATGCCATCAGGAGGTGGTAAACAGGTGTGGATGGTACACACATCAAAATGGTATCAGCCAAACAGGATATGATCTTCACCGAATCACACACACACACACACACACACACACACACACACACACACACACACACACACACACACACACACACACACACACACACACACTTTCCAGTATTGAGATTAGAACCTCTTCCTATCTAGTTATTTCTACTATAGTGTTACGCAGTTATCAGATGTGCCACAGAGCTTACATAATTTCACCTAGTCCTAAGGTACTTCTAAGGTGAATGACATCAGCAGGCCTAGTAAAGTAGGGTGATGGGAAGTTTACAGGGTGGTATAAAATCAAAATGGTATAACCCACACAGTATATGATTCTCACACACACACACACACACACACACACACACACACACACACACACACACACACACACACACACACACACACACACACACACACACACACACACACACACACACACACACACACACACACACACACACACACACACACACAGTTGCCAGTATTGAGATAAGAATCGCTACCTATATAGTTATTTCTACTGTAGTGTTATGCAGTTATCAGATACACCATGGAGCTTGCACAATTTCACCTAGTCCCAAGGTACTTCTAAGGTGAATGAAACCAGCAGGCCTAATAAGTAGGGTGATGAGAAGTTTACAGGGTGGTACACAAATCAAAATGGTATAACCTATTAAGGATTCATCCTAAGCCATTTATTAACAATCCATGGAAAAAAGTCTTATCATTAATTGACACTTTACAATAACTGAACAGATACAATCTGATAACTGGATTTTTATACCTAGAAAGTAATTGTGTATATTGAGCTCTGTTATAGTGTCAGACTGATGGAAATAGTGTACATAGTTATTTAAGATGTTATATACAAATACTATGGAATGTATTCAACTATATTTGAAAAATAAAATTTTTTTGAGAAAAAAATGGTATAACCCACACAGTATATGATTCACACACACACACACACACACACACACACACACACACACACACACACACACACACACACACACACACACACAGTTGCCAGTGTTGAGATTAGAACCCCTACCTATCTAGTTATTTCTACTGTAGTGTTACACAGTTATCAGACATGCCACGGAGCTTACATAATTTCACCTAGACCCAAAATACTTCCAATGTGAATGACATCATCAGGCCTAGTAAAGTAGGGTGATGGGAAGTTTACAGGGGGGGTACACAAATCAAAATGGTATAACCCACACAGTATATGATTCACAGACACACACACACACACACACACACACACACACACACACACACACACACACACACACACACACACACACAAACACACACACAGTTGCCAATATTGAGATAAGAACCGCTACATATATAGTTGTTTCTACTATAGTGTTATGCAGTTATCAGATGTACCATGGAGCTTGCACAATTTCACCTAGCCCCAAGATACTTCTAAGGTGAATGACATCAGCAGGCCTAATAAGTAGGGTGATGGGAAGTTTACAGGGTGGTACACAAATCAAAATGGTATAACCTATTAAGGATTCATCCTAAGCCATTTATTAACAATCCATGGAAAAAGTTTTATCATTAATTGACACTTTACAATAACTGAACAGATACACTCTGATAACTGGATTTTTATACCTATAAAGTAATTGTGTATATTGAGCTCTGTTATAGTGTCAGGCTGATGTAAATATTGTACATAGTTATTTAAGATGTTATATACAAATACTATGGAATTCATTCAACTGTATTTGAAAAATAAACAATTTTTGAGAAACAAATGGTATAACCCACACAGTATATGATTCTCACACACTCACACACACACACACACACACACACACACACACACACACACACACACACACACACACACACACACACACACACTTATTTGCCAGTATTGAGATTAGAACCCCTGCCATTCTAGTTATATGTACTATAGTGTTATGCAGTTAGCACACATGCTATAGAGCTTACTGGGCTGACAACTGACCAAAGGTGCTGATAACTGCACAGCTGAGGTAAACTATTACAGGTACCAGAAAGTCTGCCTTCAGTTTTTTCCTTGGATGTTGCTAGTTCTTTTTCTCTTGCACGTCAAATAACCTAATAACTTTGCACTTCAACAAGTTTTTGTATCAATTATTCTAGCACATCTGAGAGTCATCAGCAGTAGTCGTTCCTCACAGAATTAGCTCCAGTACTTAGTAGTTATGACCACCCCTCCTGGTATGATTAAAGTGCAGTTCTCTGTGCTTTTGCCCATTAACCTGGCACACTTGGGCATTCTGAGGCACTGTTGCAACTGCCTCATGTACACAGACAAACTTCTCCTCTAAACTCCCAACACTCAGACTTGTGAGAGATGCCCCTACATCACAGAACTGGAAGATGTGTACTCTCCAGTGAAGACTAGACTAGCTGGTCAAGAGGAGAAGAGTCAACAGCTGCACCACACCACATGGAACACATACCCCTCCAGAACACCCACTATCACAGCTCTGACATACAAACAAAAAATACACATCCATCTTCACAGAGGCACTCAATAGACATTTACCCAAACAGCAGAGACCACCAAGACAGACACCCACTTGACCACCACAACACAGCACAAACCACAGGACACATATCTCACCTACAAAGTGTGACCCTCAACCTAAGCCCCTAAGACTAACCACCTTGCCCAATACAGTAATCATAGGTGACTCAGTAATGAAGCACACAGATGTCCCACTCACTAGGTTGAACATGGAGAAGGTAACAGTCAGCTATCAGGTGCCAGACTCCAACATATAACACACCCAGACAGGTCACTCCACAGCAACTGTCATTGTCCATGTGTGTGTGAATGACCTGTGATGTACCTCCCTGGACTACATGAAAAGAGACATGGTGGGGCTCTCAGATTATGTGAGCCAGGCAGGTATGACAGTAGCCCTGAGCAGTATACTACTGTCACCCAGAATGATACCACAATACAAACAACAAATGATTGACTTGAACATTTAGCTTAAGTGTCTGGAGTCATTCTCAAGGGAATCCAGTATATGTCTGCTTGGGCTAACATGATTGACAGACTGTGATGACTTGCCAGAGATGGCCTGCATCTGTCACCCCTGGGTTTCCAGGTACTGGCTAAGTGCCTTGCCACCCTTATAGTGCCTTCTTAGGTGGTGTTCCAAATCAAATTACCACTGTAACAGCTATACATACATACAATCTGAGGGTCATGCTGCTCAACACTAGACAGCTACATATTGAGATGCAGTCACTCTGAGCACTGCTCAAAATGGAGAACATTGACATTTGTGCTGTAACAGAGACCTGGTTTATAGCAGCAGACAGCACCCCTGCACTATCAGGCTATAACTCATTTCACACCTGTCAGCCCCAAAACATGGACCACAGCCCTATAGGTGGTGGTATCTCCATATTCATACAGGATATGCATGCCTCCAGACTAGTATCCCAGCATAATGCATCTAAGATACTTCAGGTACAATTGACATTGGGTAATAGTGCAATCCAGGTCATAGCCTGCTATAGGTCCCCATCCAGGTCCCTAGAGTCTCATTCCACATTCCTCAACACCCTGGAATATATCAAGGTCCAACCCAACACTCTCATACTAGGAGATTTCAACTACCCCTCAATCAGCTGAGAAAGATACTCAACCACCAATATATTGGCCCAACACTTCCTGGAATTCATCAGTTCCAATGCCCTGGACCAGCTCATTCTGACACCCAGTAGAGGAAGCAACATCCTTGACTTGTGTTGATTACTAACATATGGGACCATTGCTTGACAACAGCAGTCAATCCCTACCTGGTCAGATCCAACATAGAGTAATCACCATGGAAATCCACATCTCACCCACACACCTCACAAAGGCAACCACCTTGAAAACTTCTCCAAAGCTAACTTTGGACTCCTAAAAACAGAGGTGGCTAACTTCACAGCATTCATGTAAATGGGAAATACCTGCGGGACCGCTGAATCATACACAAATGCACTGTACAAACATGTACATCAATGCACGGAGCTAGCCATACCCAACAGAACTATGACACTCTCCTCCAAACACTGGAGGCCAGTCTGGTGGCCCCCTACCATTAATGACCTGTACAACAGAAGGAAGAAACTGTTGCAGACAAAGGTGGAGTCCCAAGGGTAGTAAAACTCCCTTATTAGCCTCAACAACAACTTGAGATCCCTCATGAAATCATCTAAAGCCACCTCTAATGACAAAATTGCAGCAGACACTGACAACAATCACAAAGCCTTTGATAGTTATATCCAGCACCTCCGTGGCAATGCGCAGAAGTGCTCTGAGTTACTGCACAATGTTACCTCCTATACTGAGCCAACAGATATTGCCAACATTCTTGCCAACACATTCAGTGCCAGCTTTACCCCTCTCTCCCCCAGGGGAACAATCAGAATGTCAGAAGAATGCCAGGCACCTGGGATTACTGCCACCCAGGTTAAACCTGCATTGTCCACGGGCAAGAATACAGCTTCATTGGGACCCAAAATTATCTGTGGCTATGTTTTCCATGAATTACAAAGATACCTGGCACCATATCTGTGTGCTCTGTTTAGTCACAGCCTCACCTCAGGCTTTCTCCCTCCCAAAAGGAACACTGCTACAGTCATCCCTCTCCATAAAGGGGTAGCAAATACAGACCCTGGGAATTATCAGCCCATTAGCCTGATTAGTCTGATATGTACAGCTATGGAGTGCATCATCAGGGACCTGATCAACAAACATATAGGTAATATCCTAACTCTGGACCCCACACAGTTTGGCTTTGTGAAAGTGAGATCATGCCTGCTCAACCTGGTTGACTTCTTTGAGTCAGTCACCAGGGCTGTCTATGAAAGTAAGGCACTGCATACAGCCTACATCAAATCTGGCCAAGGCTCTTGATACCATTCCTCAGTCTGGAATTATTGATGAACCCACCAAACTCAGCATCAACCCCTATATCACTAGGGGGGTTGCAAATTGAACACACATTGTGAAAATAGCAAGCTCCAAGTCAGACTGCCAACCAGTCATGTGTGGAGTCCCACAGGGATCACTCCTGGGTACTCTCATGTCCAGCATCTACTTCTCAGGAGTCCAGGCCAACACAAAAGAACTCTCGCTGACCAAGTTCACAGACAACTGTAGTCTGGGAGCCATCATTAACTCCACAAGTAATGCAGACATCCTACAGAAAGGCCTCACTGTGAGCACTGACTGGTGTGGAAACCATGGCCTGAAGCTTAACACCAAAAAATGCATCAGCCTCATTGGTAAAAACTCAGTTCTCATTAAGTACCACACTGATGGGAGCCAACTGAAATATGTAGGCGTTACAAGAGACCAGGGACACTGGCTGACAGCAACCTTTCCTTTAACCACCACATTGCCGCTGTGGTCAGCAAGTCCTTCTATGTGGCACATCTCATTACCAAGGGTTTTGCATCCAGGAAGAAAGAGGTCATTGTCTCTGTGAACTCTTTTCTCATTAAACCAATCATCAAGTATAATAGCCCATTTGGTATGTACCTCACTAGACACCTGCAACAGATGGAGAGGCCACAGAAGTACCTCACAAAGAGGATCCTAGGCATTAAACACGTGTCCTACATAGACAGACTCAAAAGACTCCAGCTTTTCCTCTATCTTATATCACCTACTTAGACGCGATCTCTGCTTGACTTGCAAAGCCATGTCTGACCTAGCTCTTTTAGAAATGCTACATCTAAAGACATTCCAAACCCTCTGCACTACACACTGCAGGGACTTCGACCTCATTACCACAATCAACACAACATGCTGGAGGGACAGGTTTCTCACCCAGAGACTGCACATGCTCTGGAATAGACTTCCCATACAAGTCAAGCAAAGCACCTAGATGACCTTGTTCCAGTGAAATCCTAATGAGTGGATGGGTAATGGAAAGTTCACGCCAGGGGTCACTCCACTGGCTCTATTTGGAGGCACTGGGAACTAGCTTCGGGTGGCACAATGACAGGGCACTTCTATGGGCTAGGCTTGTAAAGGCTCCAGGGCCATTAGCCTAGTACACACCTATGAACCTATAAGGGGGGGTGACATCAGCAGGACTGATAAAGTAGACAAGTGGGTGGGAAACTTATCAAAATACTTCTTCCTACAAACATACACACTTACACACAGACTTATACACCCACACACACATTTGCTAGATCTGAGAGAAGAACCCCTGCCTATCTAGTTATTTTGACTATAGTGTTACACAGTTATCGCATGCACTACAGAGCTTACTGGGCTGACAAGTGGCCAAAGGTGCTGATAAGGAGAATGACATCAGCAGGACTGGTAAAGTAGGGCAGTGGGTGGGAAACTTATCAAAATAGCTCTTCCTACAAACATACATACTTACACACACACTTATACACCCACACACACATTTACCAGACCTGAGAGCAGAACCACTGCCAATCTAGTTATTTGTACTATATTGTTACACAGTTATCACACATGCTACAGAGCATACTGGGCTGCCAACTGGCCAAAGGTGCTGATAAGGGAAATTACATCTGCAGGACTGATAAAGTAGGGCAGTGGGTGGGAAACGTATCAAAATACTTCTTCTTACAAACATACACCCTTACACACACACATTTGCCAGATCTGACAGTAGAACCCCTGGATATCTAGTTATCTGTACTATATTGTTATGCAGTTATCGCACATGCTACAAAGCTTACTGGGCTGACAACTGGCCAAAGGTGCTGATAAGGGTAATGACATCAGCAGGAGTGATGAAGTACAGCAGTGGGTGGAAGACTAATCAAAATACTTCTTCTTACATACACACACACACACACACACACACACACACACACACACACACACACACACACACACACACACACACACACACTCTTTTGCCAGATCTGAGATTAGAATTCCTGTCTAGCTAGTGATTTGTACTATAGTGTTACGCAGTTATCACATGGGCTACGGTGCTTACTGGGCTGCCAACTGTGTAAAGGTGCTGATAAGGGGAATGACAGCAGGAGTGATAAAGTAGGGCAGTGGGTAGGAGACTTATCAAAATACTCCTTCTTACACACACACACACACACACACACACACACACACACACACACACACACACACACACACACACACACACACACTCATTTGCCAGATCTGAGATTAGAACCCCTGTCTAGCTAGTGATTTGTACTATAGTGTTATGCAGTTATCAAACAGGTTCCTATCACATCATCAAACTTTTACAAGTTCGAACCACATATGGACAAGACCATATGTTCAAATTTGTAAAAGTCTGAGTGTGTGAATGGAAATCTCCATAGGCAGAGGTTTCCATTCACTTCAATGTGGTGCAATCTCAGAGTTGGTATATTTAAGTAGTGGGGGGTGCGGGGGGTGCATGGGGTGCAGGGGGGCTTGCCCTCTGCTTACAACAGTTTATTTTGCTGTCCGGTGTGTTTTTTTTTTGTTTTAGGTAGTCGAAGTTATGTAAATTCGAACATAATGGTTCGACCATTACGTGTTCAAAGTTACGTAACTTCGACTAAGTGATATAGACTTTTATCAAACATGCTATGGAGCTTACTGGGTTCACAACTGGCCAAAGGTGCCAATAAGGGGAATGACATCAGCAGGACTGATAAAGTGGGTCACTGGGAAGTTTTGTGGGTGGGAATGGCCTAAAACTGTTTCACCTACAAACAAACAAACAAACAAATACACACTACCTTACTCTAGCATACTCAACTGTCTCACACACACACACACACACACACACACACACACACACACACACACACACACACACACACACACACACACACACACACACACACACACACACACACACACACACACACACACACACTTGCCAGTATTGAGATTAGAACTAGTTATTTGTACTATAGTGTTACACAATTATAGCACATGCTACAGAGCTTATAGGGGTGATTGGTGTTCAATGATACTTCTGAGGTGAATGACAGCAGCAGATCATGTGAAGTAGGGTGATGTGAAGTAGGGCAATGTGAAGTAGGGCAATGTGAAGTAGGGCAATGTGAAGTAGGGCAATGTGAAGTTTATCTAGTGTTTTCATCCTTTCTATGTAAACGTGTATTTTTATGGCAAGTTAGTTACATATAATTGAAGAGTGATGTTACAAAATAATGACAGACATTACTGGATTAGACTAAATAAAATTGGGTGGGAGGGTGGCCTAATGGTTAAGGTGTTTGCCTTACAAACACAGGGTGCAGGGTTTGAGTCTCACAAGGGATAATTGGCTAGGCTTAAAATGGCTCGCAAGGGCAGTTAGCTTAGTACTAATCTATGAATCTATGAATCTATGAAAATAACCTTCAGACAATTCCTGCTACTGCAAACCCCTCACCCTACAAACGTTCTCAGTATATAAGGGCAATATTTACAACACATGCCTATCATTGTGCTTTTGTTCCACTTTTATTTCTGCCCTTGTCCAGACATCTTGCTGTCAGAGGTTGGGCGTTATGGGTGTGGGTACAGAATGCATTCAACTGTGCAGGCATGTCCATTGTATGTAAAAGCAAACATAAAAAAAGGATTATTGAGAATGACCACTGGCAACATTACCAAAAAGCACTTATATTCACAAAAGCCTTGGCACCTCTGCTACACAGCCTTCAAGAAGTCCATTATATATGTAGTATATTCCATATAGCACTATGACTTCCAGGTATGTCAGTGGCAGAGCAGTAGGTGTTATGAACATGCATAACAGTTGGCACTGCAGTTACCTGCACATGGCCTTGTCAAAGACAGCACTGTACCTAGGGCACTACAAGACAACAGCCAGGAGAACGTGCTGGCCCAATCCTGACAGTATTGACCACACATACATATAGCTCATTGACCCCTGCATATTGTGGACAGGCAACATGTTTTCATGTGTAGTAAAAAACACATGTAGGTTATACAAAGCAGATATCTTTAATAGCACAGTCTGATGAAGCAGAAGGAGTCCGTGAAAGCGCTTACTACCCTTATTTGTTTTATTAAAGATATCTGCTTTGTTTAACCTACGTGTGTTTTTTACTACAACTTGGATCTTTTACTCGTTGGTTACTTTATCCAGTGCTGAGGGATTTATTAATTTTGTATGTTTTCATGTGTAATGGTACAGCCCTGCCAATGTGTGCTGTTCTGCTATTTCTTTGCAAACATATGTTACTGCATTTGTGCGGGTATATGGGGGGGCACACCTGTCAACTGTACACATTTGCACAAAGTGTGCTGATATTTGCTTTACATTTTGGTTCCATTTATTGTACTATTGTGCCCTGTCTTGGGGACTAGAGGCATATCAGTAAAGGGCACAGGTCAGATTGTAATGGCATACATTTGAGTTTCAGACTTCTTACCCTTCATAGCCTTACTGCAACTGCGGGTCCTGCTGTGCTATCATTGTGTGAGTCTGTAGGTGGGTACTTCAACATTGCCACCATTTGTGTGCCTTTACCAGACATTTCTCTCTGGTCTTCTACAGCTGACTCGCTGTGTGGGTGTGACGGGATCCCCACACTGACATCCATGACTGTGACCTATGACCCCCAGTTAGTTGCCCCACACATATACTGCAGTGGCATTTGCCACCTTGGGTACTATTGCATAGTGTGTGGAGGCCAATTTTGACCAGACATTTCCTGGTGTCCCACATAGCTGTCATTTGTGTGCTGCTATCCCAGTAGGCCACACCATTCCCTTGCATGCATGCAGCATTACGATAAATATGCGAGCAACACATACTACTCCATTCATTTATTGTTAAGAAGACTGACTTACCTTGTGCCTGCAGCAGTTGGGAGGATGGTGCTTGAGGGCCGCCTGTGTTGGATGCACACAGTACACTGCCTATACAGGGTAAGTTACAGGCAATGTGATGTGTGTGTCATCCATTTTACTGTGTGTGCAAGTCAGAGAGAGGTGTCAGTTCCTGGGGTCCCTACAGTGTCAGAGCTGTGCATTGCTTCTTTGCCAAGACCAGGGCATACTGGGCATACCTCCATCTGCGTACAGGAGCAGACTCAGGGCCTCCTCCTGTGAGTCCCTTTGTGTCTGTGGGGAACTTTGGCAGTGGTGGGGGAGCTGTGTGGCCCTTCTCTGTGCTGTTCCTGCTGAAGCTATTTCCACAGGATCATATTGTGTAGCATGGCACATACTATGAACATGTGTGCACATGTGACTGGGGAGTACTGCAAGGCTCTACTGGATATGTAGCATGGCACATACTATGAACATGTGTGCACATGTGACTGGGGAGTACTGCAAGGCTCTACTGGATGTGTAGCATGGCACATACTATGAACATGTGTGCACATGTGACTGGGGAGTACTGCAAGGCTCTACTGGATGTGTAGCATGGCACATACTATGAACATGTGTGCACATGTGACTGGGGAGTACTGCAAGGCTCTACTGGATGTGTAGCATGGCACATACCATGAACATGTGTGCACATGTGACTGGGGAGTACTGCAGGGCTCTACTGGATGTGTAGCATGGCACATACTATGAACATGTGTGCACATGTGACTGGGGAGTACTGCAAGGCTCTGCTGGATGTGTAGCATGGCACATACCATGAACATGTGTGCACATGTGACTAGGGAGTACTGCAAGGCTCTACTGGATGTGTAGCATGGCACATACTATGAACATGTGTGCACATGTGACTGCGGAGTACTGCAAGGCTCTACTGGATGTGTAGCATGGCACATACTATGAACATGTGTGCACATGTGACTGGGGAGTACTGCAAGGCTCTACTGGATGTGTAGCATGGCACATACTATGAACATGTGTGCACATGTGACTGGGGAGTACTGCAAGGCTCTACTGGTTGTGTAGCATGGCACATACTATGAACATGTGTGCACATGTGACTGGGGAGTACTGCAAGGCTCGACTGGATATGTCAAGGCAGCGGAACTGGTTTCAGCTTTTTTTAACTATTGTCTGCCTGATCCTGTTTGTGTACTGCTGCCCTCTACTTAAACAGCCGAGATTGGCCAAATAAAAACGTCTGATTTTAATAAAAATAAACTAAAGTTTGATTTTTAATAAAATAGAACTATTTTCCATGCCGATAGCCATAAATTTGGCCATTTGCATGCCTAACCACTGTAATACATGTTTTTTTGAGAACTGTCATGCCTCCATTTTATTTGCAGAAATGTATTCATTTAGTAACTGAAAACATTTCTGCAAATAACACTGTTCCTGCACAGATACCTGGCTGCTTGGTGAATCATAAATTCACCTCATGTGCATAGTTTTCACCAGCAAATGAGGTAATTAGCATTCTGCAGCCATATACGTGCAGGAACAGTGTAGGCACACTCATGCATGTCAGATCATCTGTTTGCTGGATCGCTTGACGGCCATATTCCATGCAGGAATGACTACACTGTTCCTGTGTGGAAAAATCTGTTTAATAAATCCCGGGGAATTTGTAAGCTTGCCATTTCTTAGTAAAAGTATCAAACATAGATAACATGTTAGATTTGGGATATTATGAAGATGTACAAGTCCATATGGGACTGCCATGATATGTTGCATTCAACTGGTAAAGAGCCAGACAAGGTGTTGGAAATGAATGCTAAAGTAGTTACTAGTTTTGAGGCTATACAGACTGAACTGGTAAATCTGACGGGATTGTCTGACATGTATATGAAATGAATGTGAATGGCCATGCCTGAAGAGCTGCAGTATTTCCCTGATCTGGCCAGATTACAAATGAGAGAAGCACTGTAAGACAGGGGAAACAGTGACGCAGCTGGAACAAATGGAACATTTATCAGCAGACATGGAAGATAGAGAGAGAAAACAGAATCTGAGGCAGCACAAGGTTTTAAAGGAAAAGAAGAGGGGGACACATCAGACTATCTGAAAAACAAAAGGAAGAATAGACTGTTTTTAAGAGATTGCTTGAGTAATGAGCAGGTAGGGTGTTTGCCGGTGACAGAGACTGAGGTCAGGTTTGTAAGGCCAATTCTGATTGAATTCTTGAGATGTCATGAAAAAGAAATACTATGCAAGTTGTGGCAGCGAGGATGAAAGTTGTCAGTGGAAGCTCTCTGCTCCCATTGTCTATTGAGCATTCATTCCCCTCCTTAGTCAACTGCCCTTTCCATTCCACATTCACCAGTCTGAGAGTTGATCAGTAGAGTCCATCATTCATAATACCATAAAGTGTGGTTCGAGGTTATCTTCTTAGTTTACCCAGCTCTAGTGTGCCAAACAGTCACAGCCCTTAAGGCTAAACAACACACCTGATACACTTGTAATAGGTGACTCTATCGTCAGGCACACTGACGTCCCGCTCACCAGGCTGAACAAGGAGAAGGTCACGGTGAGCTGCCTGTCGGGCGCTAGGATCCGCCACATAACACAAGCACTCAGGTCACTCCAAGGCAAGTACAAATATGACTCAGTCATTGTCCATGCTGGTGTGAATGACCTGAGATGTACCTCTCTGGACTACATGAAAAGAGACATAGAGGAGCTCTCTGAGCATGTAGCCCAGGCTGGTATGACCCTGACCTTGAGTAGCATCATACCCTCACCAAGAATGATGCCACAATATGAAGACAAGATGATCAATTTCAACAATTAGTTTAAGTATTTGTGTCATTCAAAGGGGATCCAATGCCTGTCAGCCTGGGATGACATGCTCAACAAGCCACGATGCTTCGCTAGGGACGGCTTGCACCTGTCACCCCTGGGCTTTCAGATATTGGCAAAGGCTCTTGCTACCCCTATAGTGCCTTTTTTAGGCAAGGCTCAAAAGACAAACCCACCTCCATTGGTATCACAAGGGATAAGAAACTAAGAGTAATGCTACTCAATGCCAGAAATGTAAACCTCAAGATGCATGCACTCGAAACTCTCCTTAGCATGAAGAACATCAATATCTGTGCAGTAACAGAAACCTGGTTCAAGGCTCCCGAGAGCACCCCAGCACTACCAGGTTATACCTCATACCATGCTTTTCAGCCCCAAAACTTGGACCGAACCACAAAAGGAGGGGGAGTATCAATATTCATCAAGGATACCCACACCTCCAGGTTGGTGGCACAGCACGAAGCATCAGAGACTATCCATGTGCAACTAACAATGGGTAAAACTTCCTTACAGTCTATAGCCTGCTACAGACCACCCTTCCAAACCCAGGAACCCCACTCGGCCTTCCTGAGAACACTGGAAAATATGAAGGTCTCTCCAAACACCATTATATTGGATGACTTCAACTACCCAAACATAGACTGGGAGCATTACTCTAGCTCCAACACCCTAGCCTAAAGGTTCCTAGAATTTATAAATTCAAATGCTATGGAGCAACTTGTTACCACTCCCACAAGTGGGGAAAACATACTGGACCTGATCATCACCAACATGGGGACTCTATGCTCCAGACCAGAAGTGTATCCCTCACTGGTAAGATCAGACCATAAACTAATCTCACTGGATATTCACATCCCGACCCCACCTCCTGCCCAGAAAACCACAGTGAAAAACTTCTCTAAAGCAAATTTCACACTCCTCAAAACCGAGGTGGAATCCTTCAAAGCCCCCGGGCCTGTGGAAAATACGGCCCAGACCACAGAATCCTTTATAAATGCATTCTATGAACACCTTCAGGAATGCATGGATCATGCAATCCCAAATAAAACCAAGACCCAATCCTCCAAAGGCAGAAGTCCTGTCTGGTGGACCCCAGCCATAAACAAATTATACAATAGAAGGAGGAAGCTACTAAATGATAGAGCAAAATCCCAAAAAGGGAAGGCATCTCTGATTAGTATTAGCAAAAAACTATGGGCACTCATAAAATCATCTAAGGCCAGCTTCGAGAGAAAAATTGCACAGGACACTAAGGATAATCACAAGGCTTTCTTTAGTTATGTTAGGAACCTGGGTGGTAATTCCCAGATATGCTCAGAATTAGTCCAAAATGACAAAAAATACACCGAACCCACATACATTGCCAACATCCTAGCTGACAGGTTCAGCGCAAACTTCTCCCCCCCCACCAAAAGGGCAAATATCTATCCCAGCAGAGTGCTGCCCCCCTGACATCTCAGATGCTCAGGTAACAGCCACCCTCTCCAAAGCAAAAAACACAGAATCAATGGGATCAGATGGTGTCCTGGGCTGTGTCCTACATGAACTCCAAGAAGAGCTAAACCCAAACATAAAACTACTGTTCAATCTCAGCCTTACTACAGGATATGTACCCAAAGAGTGGCGTACAGCAACAGTGGTCCCTCTCCACAAAGGTGGTGCCTCAACGGATCCTGGAAACTATCGCCCCATAAGCCTGACTAGCTTGGTCTGCAAAGCTATGGAAAGGATCATCATGGACCTCATAAATAAAGATATTGGGGACCTACAGACAATGGATCCTACCCAGTTCGGCTTTGTTAAGGGCAGATCCTGCCTCTTAAACCTGGTTGATTTCTTTGAAACAGTCACCAAGGCCATTGATGAGGGAAGGTGGTCCACACAGCCTACCTGGACCTCAAAAGCCTTCGATACAATACCCCACTCAGGCATTATAGATAAGCTCACCAGCTTAAATATAAACCCCTATGTCACTAGATGGGTTGCAAACTGGCTCAAGGACAGAGCCCACATGGTTAGAATTGCTGGAGCCATGTCAGACTCCAAACCAGTTACAAGTGGCATCCCACAAGGCTCAGTCCTGGGACCTCTCTTGTTCGGTATATATTTCTCGGAGGTACAGGCCAACACGGAAGGACTGTGGCTGACCAAGTTCGCAGATGACTGCAAACTGGGCGCCATAATCGACTCTCCAGCTGACACAAGCATCCTCCAAAAGGGCCTCATAGAAACAGACAACTAGTGCCAGAGCCATGGCCTCAAGCTAAATGCCAAAAGTGTATAGTCATCCCCTTTGGCAAAAACAAAGTGCCCACAAATTACCACATAGGTGGTAATCCATTAAGTACAGAAGAAGTAATTAGGGACCTGGGGACCCAAGTTGATAGCAGTCTCTCATTTGACAACCACGTGGCCAAAGTGGTTAGAAAAACATTTTCTATAGCCCACCTAATCATGAAGGGATTCACATCTAGATCAGCGACGCTCATCGTACCTCTTTACTCTTCCCTCATCAGGCCCATAATTGAGTACAATGCCCTTTGGGATGTACCTTACCAGACACCTGCAGCAACTGGAAAGACCCCAAAAGTACCTCACCAAGAGGATCAAAGGGCTCAAACAGATGCCATATGCTGCCCGGTTAAAGAAACTCCAGCTCTACTCAGTGGCATACCGCCTGTTCAGGGGCGATCTGTGCCTGACATATAAAGCCATGTCCAACCCGGAATGAATGGACATGCTGCACCTCAGAAAATCCAAATCCCATCGAGCTACGCGCTCGAGAGACTTGAACCTCAGCACTGAAATAAATAGGACATGCTGGAGGGACAGATTCATAACCCAGAGGCTCCCTTCACTCTGGAATAAAATCCCAGTCCAGGTTAGGCAGAGTCCCTTATTGACTCTCTTCAAGAGGATGAGTGGATGGGAGATCGTAGGTTTAACCCGGGTATCACTTCTGTGTCACTGTTAGACAGAGGCACAGTATACTAACCTCGAAAAAGGGCATAGCAAAATTAATTTAAAATGGGTGGTGAAAGCCAAACACATTCTGGCTAGGCTTATAAATGCCCTAGGGCAGATAGCCTAGTATGAACCTATGAACCTATGAACCTATAACTGGCTGCTCCTGGCATGACAATGGGGAGCAACAGTATACAACTAGCTGTCTATAGAAGCACTCCCCCTCACTTCCACAAGAGGCATTCCCTCCAAGCATCCCTGCCACTCCTCATGTGGCAGATGCAATAGCTTCTCTGGTCTCCAGCAGGGAAACTGCACCTCCCAATGTGTCAAGGTAAGCAGTCCATGCACCTTCAGTCCTTCCCTGCCTGCCTGGATCCTCCAGTGTAGGGTCACTAATTGAATCCCAGTTGCCATCATCACAGTCAGAGCTACATCTTTCTGTGCATGCAGTCAGGCTGGGAAAGAAAAGTGCTGACACTGAATAGTCCTCTAGAAGCAAAGGAGAAGATAAGAGAAATATAGAACGAACCAAATACAGGTAGGCCAAAAAAATACAACTTACAGGTAGGCCAAAAAATACAACACTGGCCTAAGTGAAGCAGATTACATCTGAGAACTAGAGGCAGACTGGGTAAAAAAAGATCAAAGACAAAAAAGTTTTGATATACATGCTATCTTGAGGAACCAGACTGTGTGACAGACTGGAAAATCTTACCTGAAAAATATGGCTGTATCAGGATAAGGATAAGAAATGTTATAAATGAAAATAAACTAATCAATGAGTGCAAGTGTTGGCCACTGAACCTTATATAGTATAGACTTATTTTCGGTTTTCTTTAAATCTTAAATACTACAGTAGGTTTATTTAACAAATGTTAATGTTAAATGCCAGCTAGCTGAGGGATCAAAGTATAGCACTGCTTTGTTTTCCAAGCTATCTTCTATAGTGAGGGTGAGTGATAACCACATGAACAAAATGGAAAATAATTCAGTCCTTTATAAGCCTGTCCAAGTCCTAGTAACAACATAGGAGAGATGTAAGCACAAGCAGAAGTATATTGTGTGTTCCTGGCTCTTTGAAAGCATATTTAGTACAGATATGCTGTTAAGATACAATGTGATTATTGGCATCCATGTGCTGATGGTGCTGACAGTTCTTGACTGATGACAGAATGCATATGATGTTGGTGTATTAGGAACACAGGTTTAAACAATGAAGAATCTCATTGGCCCCTGTTGTTGCTGCTGATGGGTGACAGAGGGGATCTCACAGTCAAAACAGTGGTATATAGTCACAGTAAAACAAAGAATACATAGTCTAAATAACCTAAGACGGATTTAACATTATCTTTAAATACCAATAGCGTAAACAATCCTAGCAAGAGATTAAATCTACTGAAATATTTAAAACTGAACAAAGCACAAATTGTCTTCCTTCAAGAAACTCATTTCAAAACAAATGACAATTACAAATGGAATCCTAAGGAATATATGATATTGGTGCAATCCACTTATAAGACAAAGACAAAAGGGGTAACAATTTTATGGAAAACAAATGTGATTAACCCAGAAATCATTTGTAAGTATAAAGATAAAGAAGGCCTTATGGCATTAGTAATAAATAGTTAAATATAATAACAGAATATGGACCCTAGCCAATCTATACTGGTTCCCAGGCACTGGAACAAGAACTGTTAAAAATACTTGGATTTCATTTCCAACAATTACAAAGGCAACTTAA
Source organism: Protopterus annectens (assembly GCF_019279795.1). NCBI lineage: Eukaryota > Metazoa > Chordata > Ceratodontiformes > Protopteridae > Protopterus > Protopterus annectens. The sequence continues at coordinate 38,009,670 of NC_056749.1, forward strand.
TATTAGGAGGAGATTTTAACTGTATATTTGATATTTCTGAAACTGTAAATAAAAGACTGCTGCATACATCTGCTATATCAAAATCTATAAAGAAGTGGGTAGAATCATTTCATCTTGTAGATACTTTCAAATTTAAAGAAGATAAATCTTTGTTGTTTTCCCATCAAGATCACAGATTTTGTACCCAGACTAGAATAGATAAAATATTTGCTGCCCGTGACTTACACTCTACAATCATTAATTTCCCAATCACTCCTTGCCCCTTTTCAGACCACAATTCATTGTTATAAAACTTCAAAATGGGTACAAACCATTAATCTTTAACTCCAGAATTCCAGCATATATAACTAAAATTAAAGAGTTCAAATCCTGGTTATTATCTGAATTACAATTCTTCTTAGATATTAATTACACCACAGAAATAAATAAAATAATGATATGGGACTCATTAAAAGCTTACATATATGGTAAAACCTTAACTTGGTATAAAATCAGAGAATGGGATTCTGAATTATTAGATCTACAATCCAAACTTTTGTCAGTAAAAGCTGATAAAAATCAAAATCATTTGAAGATGAAAAGAAAGTAGAAGTATTAAATAACAAATACAGTGAAATTCTAACACACAAAACTAGTTTAGCTTTAGAAAAACTAAAAATTAATGCCTTGGTCAATTCTCCCAAATATCTACATAATTTATCCACAAGAATCAAAATACAGTCAAAAGCTAATAACATTAAAACTTACTTCCACGAAAAGAAAGGGAAAAATATCTCGGCTATAGGTAACATTCTTGATACCTATAGAAGTCACTATATGGAACATTTCCAAAAAGAAAATATACATATTGATCAATTAAATCTGGATAAAAAATGTTCTAATATAAACTAGATCTGCAAGCACCCATATCCTACAAAGAAATTACAGATACAAATAAAGAGTGTAAAAATAATAACGCTTTAAGTATAGATGGCATAATTATAGAAATATATAAATGTTTTCCTTCAAAGATACTATCCCTCTTCCATAAAACTCTATTAGAAATTCAGTCAAAAGCTTTAATACCAACCTCTTGGAGATATTCCTTAATCACACCAATCCTAAAGGAACACAAATCCCCAAACCTCTGTACCTCATACAGACCTATATCATTATTAAATAATGACTATAAGATATTTATGACAATATTAACTAACAGAATGAAAATACCACTATCCAAAACAGTAAATAATGATCAAACTGGATTTATATATCATACATACACGACAATATTAAAAGGATAATTTCTCTTACAGAGTATGTTAATAAAGAACATAAAAAATGCTTATAATTGGCTTAGATATAAAGGAAGCCACTGATTCCCTAAATTGGGACTATTTATTCAAAATCCTAATGCTATTTGAATTTCCTGCATCCTTTGTTCATCTGCTAAAGAATATATATATATATATATATATATATATATATATATATATATATATATATATATATACATACAAATAATTTAGCATATGCTAAGTTAGGCACTTTTACCTCTGAATCTATATGTCCATGCCACCAATTCTATTTGCTCTGACTATTGAAATAGTGGCAGATTCAACTTGTAACAATATGAAATCAAAGGAATAGATGTTTATGAACAATACAATTCTAAAGTAATGCTATTTGCTGATGACATATTACTAACATTATCTAATACAAAAGAGACATTAGAAGAATTAAATATATTAATTGACAAATTTCACATGACTTCAGGATCCATTTCAATAAATCAAAATCAAAATTTTTATTTTTAATTTAAAACAAGAACTGCAGACTAAGGGGGGATCACATCATAGGGAAACAAGAATCTACCTTAAAATATCTCGGAATTGAGTTATGCAAGGATAATAACAAATTAGTCTAAAAAACTACAATAATATCATCAATATAATTAAAATCTCTGTGGAAAAAATGGAACAAAATAATATTAACATTTGAAGAGAGACTCATCATCTTCTTCCGGCTGTTCCCGTGAGGGGTTGCCACAGCGGATCATCTGTTTCCATTTCTTCCTGTCCTCTGCATCTTGCTCTGTCACACCAACCACCTGCATGTCCTCTCTCACCACATCCATAAACCTTATCTTAGGCCTTCCTCTTTTCCTGTTACCTGGTAACTTCATCCTTAGCATCTTTTTCCCAATATACTCAGCATCCCTCCTCAGCACATGGCCAAACCAGCGTAATCTTGCCTCTCTGGCTATGTCTCCAAACCTTCCAACCTGGGCTGGCCCTCTAATATACTTATTCCTAATCCTGTCCACCCTCGTCACACCCAGTGCAAATCTTAACATCTTTAACTCTGCCACATCCAGCTCTAACTCCTGCCTTATTGTCAATGCCACTGTCTCCAACCCATAAAACATCTTGTAGACCTTGCCTTTCACTCTTACTGGTACTCGTCTGTCACAAATCACTCCTGACACTCTTCTCCACCCACTCCATCCTGCCTGTACTCTCTTTACCTCTCTTCCACACTCACCATTACTCTGAACTATTGATCCCAAGTATATAAACTCATCCACCTTCACCACCTCTACTCCTTGCATCCTCACCATTCCTCTATCCTCCCTCTCATTCACACACATATGTTCTGTCTTAGTCCTGCTGACCTTCACTCCTCTTCTCTCTAGAGCATATCTCCATCTCTCCAGGGTCTCCACCACCTGTTCCCTACTCTCACTACAGATCACAATGTCATCTGCAAACATCATAGTCCATGGGGACTCCTGTCTGATCTCATCTGTCAACCTGTCCATCACCGTTTCAAATAAGAAAGGGCTCAGAGCTGATACTTGATGTAATCCCACCTCCACCTTAAACGCATCCATCACTCCCACCGCAGACCTCACCACTGTCATACTACCCTCATACATATCCTGTACCACTCTTACATACTTCTCTAACACTCCCGACTTCCTCATACAATACCACAACTCCTCTCTAGGCACCCTGTCATATGCTTTCTCTAAGTCTACAAAAACATAATGCAACTCCTTCTGACCTTCTCTGTACTTCTCCATCAACACTCTCAGAGCAAACATTGCATCTGTAGTGCTCTTTCCTGGCATGAAACCATACTGCTGATCACTAATCATCATGTCCCTTCTTAACCTAGCTTCCACTACTCTTTCCCATAACTTCATGCTGTGACTGATCAATTTAATTCCTTTGTAGTTACTACAGCTCGGCACATCAATCACTCTTATTCTTAAAAATAAGTACCAGAACACTTTTTCTCCATTCCTCAGGCATCCTCTCACTTTCCAAGATTTCATTAAACAATCTGGTTAGAAACTCCACTGCCATTTTACCTAAACACCTCCATGCTTCCACAGGCATGTCATCTGGGCCAACAGCCTTTCCATTCTTCATCCTCTTCTTAGCTATCCTTATTTCCTCCTTGCTAATCCACTCCATTTCATGATTCACTATCCGCACATCATCCAACCTTCTCTCCCTCTCATTCTCTTCATTCATCAACCCCTCAAAATACTCTTTCCATCTCCTCAACACACTCTCCTCACTTGTGAGTATGTTTCCCTCATTATCCTTTATCACCCTTACCTGCTGCACATCTTTACTAGCTCTGTCCCTCTGTCTAGCCAATTGGTACAGGTCCTTTTCTCCCTAAGTTTCCAGCCTTTCATACACATAGTCACAAAGAACTGTCCACATAAAATATATGGAGACACTATTAATTCTTGGGAACAGAAGGGATGTATTTGATAGCTCCAATGTATCAAAGAACTAAAAGTTTTAGATATGCAAGTAATAAAAACAACATACAAAATTCCACAACAGGACTGGCTAACTTTACAGAGTATTCTGTCATATTCACAAGATTTAAGTAGAATAATTAACAATTCATCATTTAAAGAAACACCTAAATTTACGAAATACATATATGAAATCATATATAATGACTTTGACATGGGAAACAGTTTTTCAAAATTTGACAATATATTGATAAACTATAAAACACCCAAAACCTCATATTGGAAATATATAACAAAAGGACACTCAATGCAGTTAACTGAAGATATTAAAACCAATATTATCGATAAAAAATACATCCTTTACACAATACTGGAAAGTTTTTAATTGGAAATGCTTGCACAGAACATTCTTAACCCCAGACAGAATCAGTAAAATTAGTTCTTCCATAAAAGGAATATGTTGGAGATGTGAGCAAGTACACAATGCAGATTGGAACCACATTTTTTTGTGTAAAAATTAAGCCATTTTGGAATGGTATTTTCTACAAGCTTTATTTAATGAATCATTTTATTTAACTAAAGCTCTTGTATTATTAAATGTGAATGAAGGTCCTCATCTGAATAGGTCAAGCATGTATCTAGTATGGACTATACTTGCAATTTCAAGGAAGTGTATAACAAGAAGATTGAATACAAACACAATACCGACTTTGGAAGACTTCTACAGCCTACTGAAGACCACAGCATTACTGGAAATTAAAATTAAAGAACTAAAAATTTATCCAAAGCCATTTGTCAACAACCCTTGGGGAAACGTCTTATAGTTGATTGACACAATACAATAATTGATCAGATACTTTGATAATGGATTGGACATACTTATAAAGTAACTATATACATTAAGATCTGTTATAGTGTCAGGCTAATGTAAATAGTGTACATAGTTATTTAAGATATGTATAAATACTATGGAATTCATTCAAATGCATTTGAAAAAAAATTTTTTTGAGAAAAAAACAGTGGTATAGTGAGATGTCAACAGGAAATGAAATTGTAACTGTGCACAAGTACTGACTGGAAGCCAATTTTAATAATGTTTTTGTTTTAAATTTTAATCTTGTACAGGATAAATCTAAAGCTGGAAAAGTGAAGTTGGAATCATTGTAGATTAGCGAAAACCCACCCCCTCTGGAATATGACCTCAGTGGACTAAAGATTTCGTTATAGGAGGATTAGAGGTTAGGATAGGAATACGGCACACGCAGTCTGATGATAATGCTAAACAGGTAAGACTGTCTGTTTGCTAAAAGAAGGTTTTAGTGATGGCCAATTATTAGCATAGTATTCACCATAAAGAATAGCCAGCTTAAAACTCGGGCTGGAGCTTAAGGGTGCACCACTTCGGTCGAAAATTAATCTTTGGACATTAGAATACCTTGTTCGCTATTTTAGCTGACCAAGTCACCAAGTTGAGGGGAAGGCAATCTTGTAGTGATGAAGGTTCTCATGTACCAATATTAATCAGGAAATACATCGCTGGAAGTCCTTGTCGTAGTGCATCAAAATGTACTTTATTAAGAAGTTTTGATTTCCAAAATCAAAAGGTAAATAAGCACAGTGCTACTTTTCACACAACCATTTTTGTACTTAGATACTTTTATTTGAGATTTGTTCGCATACCTTACTAGGATAATCATCCACTAATTCGACTGGTGCAACGTCCATGTCTTGGCCTGTGGTTGGGTATTGGGAAGCTAATCCATATGAAGAGGGGCCTGTCCGTTAGTGTGTTCATGACTGATGTAAGACCTGGTCTTCATTAGATGTTCTTCATGTTTCACTGTTGCAGTCGTCACCTGTGGGTTATCCCTGCTGTGGTAGCCCTTAGCCGGCCCAAATACCAGAGTAAATGTTTTTCTGTGTCTGTTGCTGTCACTTGTGGACTAGACCTGGTCTTCATTAGATGTTCTTCATGTTTCACTGTTGCAGTCGTCACCTGTGGGTTATCCCTGCTGTGGTAGCCCTTAGCCGGCCCAAATACCAGAGTCAATGTTTTTCTGTGTCTGTTGCTGTCACTTGTGGACTGACATCAGGTCATCAGTGCCATAAAGCAAGGCAGCTGATGCCATTACATCAGTCTTTCTTGCCGTGGAGCCTGTAGCAGAAGCAGTTTGCAAGTGTGCCGGTCAGTCGCTACCAGAGTTCGAATTTTCAGCTGAAAACATCTAAAGCTAAGTACCCCACTGGGGATTCTTCTTTCTTGCACTAACCAATGTCAGAAAATGTTAACAATTGTCTTGCCTGTGGAAAGCAGATTCCACACCGAGACTTCCATTCATAATGCGTCACTTGTTTATGCCCAGACCATGATGTCCCCCGTTGACATTTCTATGCCCTCTTCAACACGAGAACCATTTGTCATAGAGCTCTCATTGTAGATAGGTATTTTCGTATTCCATATTCACATTCCAAAATGGTGTCTGTCAGCCAACAATCCATAGACATTTTAAAAAAATATAGAAATAAAGATAGAGACAGACCACACAAGGCTAAGCCTTCTGACGAAGCTACCAGTAAGCAGGTCGTCAGTTCTCCGTAACTCAGTGAAGCACTTTCGCAGACCCTGATGCCCGATACAATATCTATGCAGGCCTCTACCGAGACCCTTTTGGAGTCCGTATGCTGCAGAAATCTTCTTTGTCTTCTGAGCCTTTGGTCATCTCTGCCTCGGTTGGGTCCATGACGCAGGCACTGGCTTCTGAGGAGGCCTCTCTCACTACTGATTCTAGACAGAAACCGGCCACCTCTCATCCAACTACTGCTTCTCTCAGACTGATGGATTCTCCTAGGCCTAGAAGCCAGGCCAGTCCTAGGAAATCTACCTCTAGTCTCCATCTTACTCCTGCTCCACCTCCCCAAGCTCAAATGCTTAAGTTGGCAGAGTATCTTATCTCCCTTATCAGGGGTAGTCAGACCACATCTTCTAAAAGGAAAAGACACTCTTCTCCTGAAATACTGTCAGAACAGCATTCTGAGGAATCTGATTATTCAGTTTTTGTAGAGGAACAACAGCCTCTTACTGCTTCTTTCTGCCTCCCCACCAGAAGACCTTTCCTTTGAGAAAACCTTTCACACTCTCAGGAAACATTTCTCCTGGGAATCTCAGGACTTTCCTCAGTCTAAGAAAAGACTAAGATAGTTTCTAGACCTGCCCCAGCACAGACCCCTGGCTATTCCCCCCCTATTTCAGAAGTGGTGGATGATGTTTTCCATGAATCCAGCTTAGCCCCTGACACCCTCCATCCTGCTCCCGTTAACCTGATAGGTTCATAGGTTCATAGGTTCATAGGTTTATACTAGGCTATTTGCCCTAAGGCATTTATAAGCCTAGCCCAAAGTTTTGTGGCTTACGCCACCCCTTATAGGAAAAAATACTGTACCCATTAGTTTGTTGTGCCTCTGTCCAGCAGTGACACAGAGATGATTCCTGGGGTAAACCTACGATCTCCCATCCACAGGTCAAGATTTCTCTTGAACAGAGCCAGTGAGGTGCTCTGCCTCACATGGACCAGGATTTTATTCCACAGCATAGGGAGTCTCTGAGTGATAAATCTATCCCTCCAGCACGTCCTATTTATATCCGTGCTAAGGTTTAAGTCACTTGCTCTAGCGGTTTTGGTGGATTTGGATTTTTTGAGGTGGAGCATGTCCATTAATTCCGGGTTGGACATGGCCTTGTATGTCAGGCACATGTCACCTCTGAGCAGACGGTATGCGACTGAATAGAGCTGGAGTTTCTTCAATCTGGCAGCATATGACAGATTTTGGAGTCCCTTTATCCTTTTGGTGAGGAACTTTTGGGGTCTCTCCAATTGCTGCAGATGTCGGGTGAGATACATCCCGAATGGGGCATTGTACTCGATCATTGGTCTGATAAGTGAAGAGTACAGGGAACGATGACCTCACTAGATCTGGATGTGAATCCCTTCATGATCAGGTGGGCAATGTAGAAGGTCTTTCTAACCACTTTAGCAATGTGAGTGTCAAAAGAAAGGCCACTGTCAACCTGGGTCCCCAGGTCCTTGATAACCTCTTCTGTGCTTAGTGGATTGCCACCTATATGGTAGCTTGGGGTTACCTTGTTTTTCCCGAAGGGTATGACTATACATTTTTGGTGTTTAACTTCAGGCCATGGCTCTGGCACCAGCTATCTGTTTCCGTGAGTCCCTTCTGAAGGATATCCATGTCCGATGCACTTTCCACTATGGCGCCCAGTTTGCAGTCGTCTGCAAACTTTGTCAGCCAAAGTCCTCCCATGTTGGCCTGTACTTCTGAGAAGTAGATGCCGAACAATAGGCGGCCAAGGACCGAGCCCTGTGGGACACCACTTGTGACCGGCTTGGAGTCTGACATAGCGCCAGCAACTCTAACCCTGTGGGTTCTGTCCTTAAGCCAGTTTGCAACCCATCTTGTGACATATGGGTTTACATTTAAGCTGGTAAGTTTTTCTACAATACCCGAGTGGGGTATTGTGTCGAAAGCCTTTGCAAGGTCAAGGTAGGCTGTATGGACTGCCTTTCCCTCATCAATGGCCTTGGTGACTGTTTCAAAGAAGTCTACCAAGTTCAAAAGGCATGATCTGCCCTTGACGAAGCCAAACTGGGTTGGGTCCAATGTCTGCAAGTCCCCTTTATCTTTGTTTATGAGCTCCATTATGATCCTCTCCATAGCTTTGCAGACTAGACTTGTTAAGCTTATGGGGCGGTAATTACCAGGGTCCGTAGAGGCACCGCCTTTGTGGAGTGGGACCACAGTTGCCGTACGCCACTCCTTGGGCACGTATCCTGTGGTAAGGCTGAGATTAAACAGCTGCCTTATGTGCGGGTATTGCAGAATGTTGGATTCTCACAAATACCTGTTCAGAAATTCTGCTACAGACCTGGAGGTCATTACACAGGGAGGAGCTAAAGTTAGTTCTGCAAACAATCATATCCCTTCTGACAAGGAATCCAGAGCTCTGGGCAGATGGGGTAAAAAGTATACACCTCTGCAACCTTAGCTATCAGAGCACTCAACTGTCAGTTCCATATGTTAAAATATCAACAACACACTTTGGAACTATTAAAACAAAAGATTTCTTCCTTTCCTGACTGTGCCAATTCTAAAGAATTAGCAGATTTACTGCACTCTACTTGTCGAGTGGCCAAACACTCTTTGTATTGTGGATATGACGCACTAGAAGCCTCAAGCAGGGCAGCAGTGATGGGATCTGTTATTAGGAGACATGCATGGCTGAAGGAACAACCTCTCCCTCATCATGTAAAGTCTAATTGATTTAATTGATGCACCCTTGGATAAGGACTGTTTGTTTGGAAGTGCTTAAAAAGATGGAAGACAAAGCAAAATCTATGCAAACAGTAAAATATTTCTTTCAGGTCCAAAGTCCCAGGTTCAGGAGGAATTTCCCCTCTAAGCACTGGTCCTTTCCTGCACCTAGTAACAGGGGCAAGGTAAGCCCCACAGAGATAGACCACTCAGGACTTTATCCCAGGGACAGCAGAGAACCAAACAGTGGAACTCCTCCACTAAGGCAGGGAGTTCTAAGCAACCCTTTTATGTCAAAACTTCTCAATGGCTCCCTCTTTCCCCATCCTCCTTTCACTCACCAAAAGCTAGGAGGGAGGCTCTCCCTCTGCAAAGAGAATTGGCTTTCTGTAAACAAAGACCAGTGGGTCTTAAAGATAATTTTTCAGGGATAGAAATTCTCTTTCAACAAACTCCCAGTTCCAAGAGGGTACCCAGACTAACCTCCAAATCAATGGGCAGAGGCATTAAAACAAGTCCAAATTTTCATATCCCAGGGGGCAGTAGGCTCCAGCAGACCAAACAGGCAAAGGCTTTTATTCCAGACTATTCCTTGTTCCCAGAAATGAGGGCACTTGGCACCCCATTCTGGATCTATCCATTCTGAACACTTCCCTGGTCATCCCCAAATTCAAAATGATGCTGCCTATGCTGACACAAAATGCCTGGTTAGTGACCCAAGACCTAAAGGATGCCTACCTCTACATCACCATAAGGGAATCCTGCAGGAAATTCCAGTGTTTCAGGGCAGGCTTACAACACTTTCAGTTCTCTGCACTACCCTTTGGCTTATCTACTGCACCAATGGTATACACCAAATGCTTAGCCCCGCCCATAGCATTTTGCAGACAGAGAAATATTTAGATTTACCCTTATCTGGATGACTGCCTCATTCAGGCAGAGTGCAAAGAAAAGCTGATCCAGGATCTCCTCTTTGTCAAAACCATCCTAACCTTCTTAGGGTTCACCATCAATGAAAAGAAATCAAAGCAGGCTCCCTCCAGGAGGATCATCTTCCTGGAAGCACTGCTGGACACACCATCTCAAATTGCCTTCCTATCACTAGAAAAGCAGAGCTTCCTGTCACAGTGAGGAAGTTCCTGCAAGCTTTTGTATACATGACATCTTGCATCCTTGTAATTCCTCTGGCCAGGCTCCACATGAGGAAAGTTCAGTGATATCTAAAGAATCTTTGGTGTCAGCACTCTCAGCCTCTAGAGACCCCTCACCCTTTGATCCCCTGTATAAGGGTCAAGTTTCTTTGGTGGGCAAGGGCCTGTGCCAAGAACATGGGCCTCCCCTTCATCCTCCACCCTACTGGCCAGACCATCACCACCGACGCCTCAGACATGGCTTGGGGCGCTCACCTGGCAAGAAGGTGCACCCAAGGCCTTTGGGATGCCCAGAACCTCCCTTTACACATCAACCAGAAGGAAATTATGGCAGTGCAAAAGGCCCTGATATCCTTCCAATCACATCTCAGGCCAGGGGTCCTCCTTATCAAAACAGACACCACTGTAATGTGGTATATCAACAAACAGGGAGGGACGCAATCTTACCCTCTGTGCAGGCTAGTCATGAACCTCTGGCAGACAGCCTCCTCCATGGGAGTGCACCTAATAGCCCAATACTTACCAGGGATCAACAAGTCCCTGGAAGACCACTTAAGCAGAAACTTGCTAAACCCCCACAAATGTCAGTTTCACAGAAAAATCTTTTTACAAGTCACTCAGGAGTGGGGAACTCCGGAGGTGGATCTCTGCTTTGCACCTCAATCACCAGTTGAAAACAATTCTGTACCAGGGAGTATCACCACCTAATGTGGAAGGTGGATGCCTTGACCTTCCCCTGGAACTCCCTTTTTGTGTACGCATTCCCTCATCTGTCTCTTATCCCCAATGTACTGATCAAGATAAGGGAGGAGAGGCCAAAGGCCATCCTCATTTGTCCAGATTGGCCCAGGCAACATTGGTACCCCTTAATGCGTAGCCTGACATCTCAGCCTCCCAGATAGCTTTTCCCTCATCTCAGACATCTTGACTGAGGTGGGGTGGATGCTGCACCCAGACTTGCAGACTCTCAAAATGACAGCATGGCTTATATCCTAAAAGCAAACAAGGGTCCCCTGTTAAGCAAACAGGACCTAGACATTATCACAGAGGCCAGGAGGCCCAGAACCAGAAAATCTTATGCAGGAAAATGGAAAGGATTCTGCTCCTGGAACCAGACCAAAGGGGGCAGTTCCTCACATCCTTCCATCCCCCTTATCCTGGACTATCTAGCGGAGTTGCTAAATTCTGGCCTCTCCTTCTCTTCTATTAAAATCCATGCCTCAGCCATTTCAGCTCATTTCAATACAGATCTGCACCTGTTCTCACATCCTTTGATTAAGCAGTTCCTTAGAGGGGCTTTGAATATCAGACCTCCCAGAAGGCCACTCACACCTGCCTGGAACCTGAATTATGTTTTAGAAAAACTAACCTTGCCACTCTTCGAACCTGGTGCTTCAGCAGAACTAAAATACCTCTCCAGGAAGACTGCTTTCCTGCTAGCTATCCCCTCAGCCAGAAGGGTTTCAGAACTTCAGGCATTGATGGCCACTGAGCCCTTCATCATTTTCCATGCAGACAGGATCTCCCTGAGGACTAACCCCTCCTTTATGCCCAAGGTGGTATCTGATGTGACTCTCAACCAGGCCATACATCTACCCACCTTCTTCCGTAACCCTCAAAACAAGGGGGGAAGAATTCTGCACGCACTAGATGTGCACAGACATCTCAGATACTACCTAGACCGTACTAAAGCCTTCGGGAAAACAGACCAACTGCTGGTCAGCTTTGCCCCAGGGGCAGAGGGGAAACCCATTTCCAAGCAAACCATTTCCAAATGGATATCACACTGCATCCATTTTTGCTACAGATTTCATGGGAAACCTCCTCCTAAGTCTATTCGCACCCATTCCATTAGGGCAGCCTCCACTTCCACAGCATTCCTGATGGGAGTTCCCACCAGGGACATCTTAGAAGCTGCCACCTGGACTTCTGTCCACACCTTTACTAAGAATTACCATCTTTCTCTTTTCTCTAAAGCTAGGGTAGGGGTTGTCAATGCAGTTCTGCAGGGCATGCTGACCCAAGCCTAGGTCTATTACTAATCCTACCACTCTTAGCCTCAGCTTTGGGAATCCTACCACAGGTGATGACTGCAACAGTGAAACACAAAGAATATAGTACAGTTGTGTACACTTACCATAAATGTAGATGTTTGAGTGTATTCACTGTTGTAGTCCTGGTGCCCCTCCCTCCTTCCCACTTATATCCTCTTTCTTAGGGAGACATAAGCTTCTTATGGTGGCTTTTGGCCACCAGGTCACCCTTACCATATTTCCTGGGGCTCCTGACTGGTTAGGGCAAGAAAAACTGATGTAATGGTGTCGGCTGCCATGCTTTATAGCACTGACGACCTGACGTCAGTCCACAAGTGACAGCAACCGATGCAGAAAAACACTGACTCTGGTATTTGGGCCAGTGGAGGGCTACCACAGCAGGGATTACCACAGGTGATGGATGCAACAGTGAAAACACTCGAACATCTACATTTATGGTAAGTGTACACAACTGTACCTTCTCACTGGTGGTTCAGCGAAGTGAAATCACCTACCCAGTTCCCCATTTTGAGTCCTGCATTTGGTTTATTGTTCTACAGTAACATGGAGTGTAGGTCTGTCCTTGGCCACTTCCACAGTGAAACAAAGCCGGTTACCTGCTTGAGTTCTGCCCTGCCCCAGGTAGTGTCATATCGACCTATGTACCGGCTGCTAAATGTATATTACTAGTTGCCCGTGGTGGCTATGCCATGCTGACATTCAAGTTTTAAGTATTTAAGTTATGATTATCTCATGAAACAACGTTAGTCAGGTCAGCATTTCATTAGATGAATCACTTATCTTAAAATGTGTTTCTGAAGGTTTTATAAGCAGTTTCATTGTTTTTTTTTGTGTGGTAAATGTTCATATTTGGCTTGTTAACACATATTCTTTTCTGGTTATTGAATCTACAAGCTTTCCGCATGCTTTACCATGTACAATTTATAAGTTGTACCTATTTCATGAAAAATGTTAAGGACCTGGATGAAGTACCCATTATGGTAAAAATTATAGATGTCAAGTATTATCTTTTCATCTATTAATGCTAACATACATATTGTGTTACCTTATAGCAAAATTTTTTGTGACATGTGTTGTCACATATTACGATAATTTGGACATCAGCCAGATTATTGGGCTGGCCCATTTATAGTTTAAGGAACCATCTGGACCCTGACTGTCTTATGATCTTGGTTTTCATCTCTATTCAAATAATGACTTTGGCATAATGCAATAATAATAATATGCATTGAGGTTGAGAAGAAACCCTCATGCATGTTTTGTATTATTTTTTGTATTTTTTGTATTTTAGTATTTTTCTATATTATTATACCATTTATATATGTCTTTGTACGTCATCACATTGCCATATCATTATATATGTAGACTTTGTACATAATTACTGTGACTATAGAATTAGTCCGTGTTTGACTAATCAGTTAGTGTGCCTTTAAAGGGACAAATTGGTAATGGCATTTGGTGTGGGCAACAACCTCTTTATGCAGATGTCTCTCGTGATTGAAAGTTTACTTATATGTAATATTTTGTGTATTTTGTTGGGAACTTAATCAATATGATAATGTTTACATATACGATTGTTTTTAGATTGGTGTGGGTAACTATCTTTTTAATTTTGTTAATTAATGTTCCATTTTCATTCAATTTTTAAATTTTTACATTATTGGCCGGCCTTATACATATTGAATTTTTATGATTGGATTACTCAAGGTTTTAATTTATTTTGAGTAACTAATGTGCTCATTGGAGGTGAAACGGGATTTTATGAACAGCATGGTGTTGTGCTGGGAGCGCACGCGTCTGATGCTTGGTTGCCTTTGTTGCCTTGTTTCCATTCCTTGCATCTTAGCGTTTTTGCTCCGCACAACATCTATTCACTTTTGATTATGGTTTATGCCATGACCCTGATGGACATGGCATATAACATCTCTGTGATGGTTATGCGGCTGATGTAACACAGATGATGGTGTTTGATCTATGGCTTGTTTGTTTTTGCAAGCGTGCCTTTAAATAACAAGCCGTTTTGTACTAACTGGCCTTCGTGCATTATTTAAGATATATGCAAATGTCCTGTGGAACGCCGCAATTTACAATGGCTATTTGTATATTTTATATTCTTATTAGTATGGTTGATTCCATTATGCCTTAATTAGGACATGTTTGTTTATGTTCTGGTTTGTCACGTTTGATTTTTATTCTATGTCTCAGTGTTCATGAACTCAATGCAACACAGTGAGGTTGGTGTTTTACCTGATAACATGATTGACAAGAAAAGGCATACCCTAAGCAAATTTCTCTCCAAATATGGGCATTACTTCCTCAATTATGGTTAATGAGGCCTACTGTTATTAATTGTGGAAACTTCATGCATTTTTTGATATAAGTTCATTGGTTAAATTTTAAATTATGGATATTATTGAATTTATAAATGACACTAATAAGATATTTAGTTTTTAAATGGAGTGCTAGGCTGTTAAATATGAAATTTTGATGAATTTTATTTTAACAATGTGATTTTTGAATTAATTGAATAATTGTGCTTAATGAACTACTATAAAAGGAAATGGAAGTTTTTGTGAGATTGTAACCTGATGAAGCGCAATTTTATTGCGTGAAAGCACTTGTTCTTATTTTGTCTTTATCATTAAATGCTGTCTGACTTATTTCGTGGTGGTTTCAAGCAATTTCTTCAGTACAGTCATGAAAAATGTTAGTCGGGACAGCGCCTGATAAGATGCAGCAACTTATCTCAAGGATTCTACCCATAATGATGTGTTTGTGCTAACTGAAGCTTTTATTAGTAGCTTTATCTGGAGGGTTTGTGCTAAAAATGAAAATTCATATAGGATTGTCCCTTCAAACTATTGGGGCACTGATAATTTGCTGCTAGGTGGGGTATTTTTGCTGTCCTTCTGAACAAACTTAGAAGAGAAGGATGAGTGGTGAGGTTTTGGCACTATTTCAATATCTAGAGTAAAGCTAAAAGTATATGAAATGCTACCGCTGTGCAAGAAGTTCCTACGCAGTCCTTTTGTAATTGGGGCTCTTTTCAATGGTTGAGTTCCTACCACAACTTATCAATCAAGTTAGCTTTCCTGAGTCTCAGTGATAGGTGGATCTGGTGGGACAAGCAGCTTTGTGTGTAGGCGTTGGTCATCCCCTACAGGGACTGTGACTGGCTGAATGTTTCAGCCCTACTTGCCTATAGGCTGGATAGTACCCCCTCTGTGTCTATGGAAACCACTCGGTGTTGGTTCACGGCCCTTACCTTCTACAAAGCGTAGAGCGAGGGTAGGCCTTGGTCATCCCCTACAGGGACTGTGACTGGCTGAATGTTTGAGCCCTACTTGCCTATAGGCTGGAGAGTAACCCCACTGTGTCTATTGAAACCAATCGGTGTTGGTTCACGGCCTTTACCTTCTACAAAGCGTAGAGCGAGGGTAGGCCTTGGTCATCCCCTACAGGGACTGTGACTGGCTGAATGTTTGAGCCCTACTTGCCTATAGGCTGGAGAGTACCTCCTTTGTGTCTATGGAAACCACTCGGTGCTGGTTCACGGCCCATACCTTCTACAAAGCATAGAGCGATAGTAGGCCTTGGTCATCCACTACAGGGACTGCAACTGGCTGAATGTTTGAGCCCTACTTGTCTACAGGCTGGAGAGTAACCCCTTTGTGTCTATGGAAACCACTCGGTGTTGGTTCATGGCCCTTACCTTCTACAAAGCATAGAGCGAGGGTAGGCCTTGGTCATCCCCTACAGGGACTGTGACTGGCTGAATGCTTGAACCCAACTTGCCTATAGGCTGGAGAGTACCCCCTTTGTGTCTATGGAAACCACTCAGTGTTGGTTCACGGCCCTTACCTTCTACAAAGCATTGAGCGAGGGTAGGCCTTGGTCATCCCCTACAGGGACTGTGACTGGCTGAATGTTTGAGCCCTAATTTCCTATAGGCTGGAGAGTAACCTCTTTGTGTCTATGGAAACCACTCGGTGTTGGTTCACGGCCCTTACCTTCTACAAATCATGGAGCGAGGGTAGGCCTTGGTCATCCCCTACAGGGACTGTGACTGGCTGAATGTTTGAGCCCTACTTGCCTATAGGCTGGAGAGTATCCCTTCTGTGTCTATGAAAACCACTCGGTGTTGGTTCATGGCCCTTACCGTCTACAAATTGTAGAGCGAGGGTAGGCCTTGATTATCCCCTACAGGGACTGTGACTGGCTGAATGTTTGAACCCAACTTGCCTATAGGCTGGAGAGTACCCCCTTTGTGTCTATGGAAACCACTCAGTGTTGGTTCACGGCCCTTACCTTCTACAAAGCATTGAGCGAGGGTAGGCCTTGGTCATCCCCTACAAGGACTGTGACTGGCAGAATGTTTGAGCCCTACTTGCCTATAGACTGGAGAGTACCCCCTTTGTGTCTATGGAAACCACTCGGTGTTGGTTCACGGCCCTTACCTTCTACAAAGCATGGAGCGAATGTAGGCCTTGGTCATCCCCTACAGGGACTGTGACTGGCTGAATGTTTGAGCCCTACTTGCCTATAGGCTGGATAGTACCCCCTCTGTGTCTATGGAAACCACTCGGTGTTGGTTCACGGCCCTTACCTTCTACAAAGCGTAGAGCGAGGGTAGGCCTTGGTCATCCCCTACAGGGACTGTGACTGGCTGAATGTTTGAGCCCTACTTGCCTATAGGCTGGAGAGTACCCCCACTGTGTCTATTGAAACCACTCGGTGTTGGTTCACGGCCCTTACCTTCTACAAAGCGTAGAGCGAGGGTAGGCCTTGGTCATCCCCTACAGGGACTGTGACTGGCTGAATGTTTGAGCCCTACTTGCCTATAGGCTGGAGAGTACCTCCTTTGTGTCTATGGAAACCACTCGGTGTTGGTTCACGGCCCTTACCTTCTACAAAGCATAGAGCGATAGTAGGCCTTGGTCATCCACTACAGGGACTGCGACTGGCTGAATGTTTGAGCCCTACTTGTCTACAGGCTGGAGAGTAACCCCTTTGTGTCTATGGAAACCACTCGGTGTTGGTTCATGGCCCTTACCTTCTACAAAGCATAGAGCGAGGGTAGGCCTTGGTCATCCCCTACAGGGACTGTGACTGGTTGAATGTTTGAACCCAACTTGCCTATAGGCTGGAGAGTACCCCCTTTGTGTCTATGGAAACCACTCAGTGTTGGTTCACGGCCCTTACCTTCTACAAAGCATTGAGCGAGGGTAGGCCTTGGTCATCCCCTATAAGGACTGTGACTGGCAGAATGTTTGAGCCCTACTTGCCTATAGGCTGGAGAGTACCCCCTTTGTGTCTATGGAAACCACTCGGTGTTGGTTCACGGCCCTTACCTTCTACAAAGCATGGAGCGAATGTAGGCCTTGGTCATCCCCTACAGGGACTGTGACTGGCTGAATGTTTGAGCCCTAATTTCCTATAGGCTGGAGAGTAACCTCTTTGTGTCTATGGAAACCACTCGGTGTTGGTTCACGGCCCTTACCTTCTACAAATCATGGAGCGAGGGTAGGCCTTGGTCATCCCCTACAGGGACTGTGACTGGCTGAATGTTTGAGCCCTACTTGCCTATAGGCTGGAGAGTATCCCTTCTGTGTCTATGAAAACCACTCGGTGTTGGTTCATGGCCCTTACAGTCTCAAATTGTAGAGCGAGGGTAGGCCTTGATCATCCCCTACAGGGACTGTGACTGGCTGAATGTTTGAACCCAACTTGCCTATAGGCTGGAGAGTACCCCCTTTGTGTCTATGGAAACCACTCAGTGTTGGTTCACGGCCCTTACCTTCTACAAAGCATTGAGCGAGGGTAGGCCTTGGTCATCCCCTACAAGGACTGTGACTGGCAGAATGTTTGAGCCCTACTTGCCTATAGGCTGGAGAGTACCCCCTTTGTGTCTATGGGAACCACTCGGTGTTGGTTCACGGCCCTTACCTTCTACAAAGCATGGAGCGAATGTAGGCCTTGGTCATCCCCTACAGGGACTGTGACTGGCTGAATGTTTGAGCCCTACTTGCCTATAGGCTGGATAGTACCCCCTCTGTGTCTATGGAAACCACTCGGTGTTGGTTCACGGCCCTTACCTTCTACAAAGCGTAGAGCGAGGGTAGGCCTTGGTCATCCCCTACAGGGACTGTGACTGGCTGAATGTTTGAGCCCTACTTGCCTATAGGCTGGAGAGTACCCCCACTGTGTCTATTGAAACCACTCGTGTTGGTTCACGGCCCTTACCTTCTACAAAGCGTAGAGCGAGGGTAGGCCTTGGTCATCCCCTACAGGGACTGTGACTGGCTGAATGTTTGAGCCCTACTTGCCTATAGGCTGGAGAGTACCTCCTTTGTGTCTATGAAAACCACTCGGTGTTGGTTCACGGCCCTTACCTTCTACAAAGCATAGAGCGATAGTAGGCCTTGGTCATCCACTACAGGGACTGCGACTGGCTGAATGTTTGAGCCCTACTTGTCTACAGGCTGGAGAGTAACCCCTTTGTGTCTATGGAAACCACTCGGTGTTGGTTCATGGCCCTTACCTTCTACAAAGCATAGAGCGAGGGTAGGCCTTGGTCATCCCCTACAGGGACTGTGACTGGCTGAATGTTTGAACCCAACTTGCCTATAGGCTGGAGAGTACCCCCTTTGTGTCTATGGAAACCACTCAGTGTTGGTTCACGGCCCTTACCTTCTACAAAGCATTGAGCGAGGGTAGGCCTTGGTCATCCCCTACAAGGACTGTGACTGGCAGAATGTTTGAGCCCTACTTGCCTATAGGCTGGAGAGTACCCCCTTTGTGTCTATGGAAACCACTCGGTGTTGGTTCACGGCCCTTACCTTCTACAAAGCATGGAGCGAATGTAGGCCTTGGTCATCCCCTACAGGGACTGTGACTGGCTGAATGTTTGAGCCCTAATTTCCTATAGGCTGGAGAGTAACCTCTTTGTGTCTATGGAAACCACTCGGTGTTGGTTCACGGCCCTTACCTTCTACAAATCATGGAGCGAGGGTAGGCCTTGGTCATCCCCTACAGGGACTGTGACTGGCTGAATGTTTGAGCCCTACTTGCCTATAGGCTGGAGAGTATCCCTTCTGTGTCTATGAAAACCACTCGGTGTTGATTCATGGCCCTTACCGTCTAGAAATTGTAGAGCGAGGGTAGGCCTTT
Source organism: Protopterus annectens (assembly GCF_019279795.1). Classification (NCBI taxonomy): domain Eukaryota; kingdom Metazoa; phylum Chordata; order Ceratodontiformes; family Protopteridae; genus Protopterus; species Protopterus annectens. The sequence goes on from NC_056749.1 coordinate 38,029,130, forward strand.
TTCATCCCCTACAGGGACTGTGACTGGCTGAATGTTTGAGCCCTACTTGCCTATAGGCTGGAGAGTGCCCCCTCTGTGTCCATGGAAACCACTCGGTGTTGGTTCACGGCCCTTACCTTCTACAAAGCATGGAGTGAGGGTAGGCCTTGGTCATCCCCTACAGGGACTGTGACTGGCTGAATGTTTGAGCCCTACTTGCCTATAAGCTGGAGAGTACCCCCTCTGTGTCTATGGAAACCACTCAGTGTTGGTTCACGGCCCTTACCTTCTACAAAGCGTAGAGCGAGGGTAGGCCTTGGTCATCCCCTACAGGAACTGTGACTGGCTGAATGTTTGAGCCCTACTTGCCTATAGGCTGGAGAGTACCCCCTCTGTGTCTATGGAAACCACTCGGTGTTGGTTCACGGCCCTTACCTTCTACAAAGCATAGAGCGAGTGTAGGCCTTGGTCATCCTCTACAGGGACTGTGATTGGCTGAATGTTTGAGCCCTACTTGCCTATAGGCTGGAGAGTACCCCCTCTGTGTCTATGGAAACCACTCAGTGTTGGTTCATGGCCCTTACCTTCTACAAAGCATAGAGCATGTGTAGGCCTTGGTCATCCCCTACAGGGACTGTGACTGGCTGAATTTTTGAGCCCTACTTTCCTATAGGCTGGAGAGTAACCCCTTTGTGTCTATGAAACCACTCGATGTTGGTTCAAGGTCCTTAGATTCTAAAAAGCCTAGAGAAAGGGTAAGCCTTGGTCATCCCCTACAGGGACTGTGACTGGCTGAATGTTTGAGCCCTACTTGCCTACAGGCTGGAGAGTACCCCCTTTGTGTCTATGGAAACCACTCGGTGTTGGTTCACGGCCCATACCTTCTACAAAGCATAGAGCGATAGTAGGCCTTGGTCATCCACTTCAGGGACTGCAACTGGCTGAATGTTTGAGCCCTACTTGTCTACAGGCTGGAGAGTAACCCCTTTCTGTCTATGGAAACCACTCGGTGTTGGTTCATGGCCCTTACCTTCTACAAAGCATAGAGCGAGGGTAGGCCTTGGTCATCCCCTACAGGGACTGTGACTGGCTGAATGTTTGAACCCAACCTGCCTATAGGCTGGACCCCCTTTGTGTCTATGGAAACCACTCAGTGTTGGTTCACGGCCCTTACCTTCTACAAAGCATTGAGCGAGGGTAGGCCTTGGTCATCCCCTACAGGGACTGTGACTGGCTGAATGTTTGAGCTCTAATTTCCTATAGGCTGGAGAGTAACCTCTTTGTGTCTATGGAAACCACTCAGTGTTGGTTCACGGCCCTTACCTTCTACAAATCATGGAGCGAGGGTAGGCCTTGGTCATCCCCTACAGGGACTGTGACTGGCTGAATGTTTGAGCCCTACTTGCCTATAGGCTGGAGAGTATCCCTTCTGTGTCTATGAAAACCACTCGGTGTTGGTTCATGGCCCTTACCGTCTACAAATTGTAGAGCGAGGGTAGGCCTTGGTCATCCCCTACAGGGACTGTGACTGGCTGAATGTTTGAACCCAACTTGCCTATAGGCTGGAGAGTACCCCCTTTGTGTCTATGGAAACCACTCAGTGTTGGTTCACGGCCCTTACCTTCTACAAAGCATTGAGCGAGGGTAGGCCTTGGTCATCCCCTACAAGGACTGTGACTGGCAGAATGTTTGAGCCCTACTTGCCTATAGGCTGGAGAGTACCCCCTTTGTGTCTATGGAAACCACTCGGTGTTGGTTCACGGCCCTTACCTTCTACAAAGCATGGAGCGAATGTAGGCCTTGGTCATCCCCTACAGGGACTGTGACTGGCTGAGTGTTTGAGCCCTACTTGCCTATAGGCTGGATAGTACCCCCTCTGTGTCTATGGAAACCACTCGGTGTTGGTTCACGGCCCTTACCTTCTACAAAGCGTAGAGCGAGGGTAGGCCTTGGTCATCCCCTACAGGGACTGTGACTGGCTGAATGTTTGAGCCCTACTTGCCTACAGGCTGGAGAGTACCCCCTTTGTGTCTATGGAATCCACTCAGTGTTGGTTCACGGCCCTTACGTTCTACAAAGCATGGAGCGAAGGTAGGCCTTGGTCATCCCCTACAGGGACTGTGACTGGCTGAATGTTTAAACCCTACTTGTCTATAGGCTGGAGAGTACCCTCTTTGTGTCTATGGAAACCACTGAGTGTTGTTTTGCGGCCCTTACCTTCTACAAAGCATGGAGCGAGGGTAGGTTCATAGGTTCATAGGTTTATACTAGGCTATCTGCCCTAAGGCATTTATAAGCCTAGCCCAAATTATTGTGGCTTACGCCACCCCTTATATGAAAAAATACTGTGCCCATTAGTTTGTTGTGCCTCTGTCCAGCAGTGACCCAGAGATGATTCCCGGGGTAAACCTACGATCTCCCATCCACAGGTCAAGATTTCTCTTGAACAGAGTCAGCGAGGTGCTCTGCCTCACATGGACCGGGATTTTATTCCACAGCATAGGGAGTCTCTGAGTGATAAATCTATCCCTCCAGCACGTCCTATTTATATCCGTGCTAAGGTTTAAGTCGCTTGCTCTAGTGGTTTTGGTGGATTTGGATTTTTGAGGTGGAGCATGTCCATTAATTCCGGGTTGGACATGGCCTTGTATGTCAGGCACATGTCACCTCTGAGCAGACGGTATGCGACTGAATAGAGCTGGAGTTTCTTCAATCTGGCAGCATATGACAGATTTTGGAGTCCCTTTATCCTTTTGGTGAGGAACTTTTGGGGTCTCTCCAATTGCTGCAGATGTCGGGTGAGATACATCCCGAATGGGGCATTGTACTCGATCATTGGTCTGATAAGTGAAGAGTACAGGGAACAATGACCTCACTAGATCTGGATGTGAATCCCTTCATGATCAGGTGGGCAATGTAGAGGGTCTTTCTAACCACTTTAGCAATGTGAGTGTCAAAAGAAAGGCCACTGTCAACCTGGGTCCCCAGGTCCCTGATAACCTCTTCTGTGCTTAGTGGATTGCCACCTATATGGTAGCTTGGGGTTACCTTGTTTTTCCCGAAGGGTATGACTATACATTTTTGGCGTTTAACTTCAGGCCATGGCTCTGGCACCAGCTATCTGTTTCCGTGAGTCCTTCTGAAGGATATCAGTGTCCGATGCACTTTCCACTATGGCGCCCAGTTTGCAGTCATCTGCAAACTTTGTCAGCCAAAGTCCTCCCATGTTGGCCTGTACTTCTGAGAAGTAGATGCCAAACAATAAGGGCCAAGGACCGAGCCCTGTGGGACACCACTTGTGACCGGCTTGGAGTCTGACACAGTGCCAGCAACTCTAACCCTGTGGGTTCTGTCCTTAAGCCAGTTTGCAACCCATCTTGTGACATATGGGTTTACATTTAAGCTGGTAAGTTTTTCTACAATACCCGAGTGGGGTATTGTGTCGAAAGCCTTTGCAAGGTCAAGGTAGGCTGTATGGACTGCCTTTCCCTCATCAATGGCCTTGGTGACTATTTCGAAGAAGTCGACCAAGTTCAAAAGGCATGATCTTCCCTTGACAAAGCCAAACTGGGTCGGGTCCAATGTCTGCAAGTCCCTATATCTTTGTTTATGAGCTCCATTATGATCCTCTCCATAGCTTTGCAGACTAGACTTGTTATGCTTATGGGGCGGTAATTACCAGGGTCCATAGAGGCGCCACCTTTGTGGAGTGGGACCACAGTTGCCGTACGCCACTCCTTGGGCACGTATCCTGTGGTAAGGCTGAGATTAAACAGCTGCCTTATGTGCGGGTTTAATTCCTCATTTAGCTCGTGTAGCACACAGCCGGGGACACCATCCGGTCCCATTGATGCTGTGTTTTTAGCTTTAGAGAGAGCAGCTTTCACCTGCGCATTTGAGATGTCCGGGAGGCTACACTCGGCTGGGATAGTTATCTCTCCTTTAGGGGGTAGAGGGGGGTGAAGTTTGCACTGAACCTGTCTGCCAGTATGTTGGCAATGTCTGTGGGTTCAGTGATTTTTGTATCATTTTGGACTAATTCTGAGCATATCTGTGAGTTTCCACCCAGGTTCCTAACATAGCTGAAAAAGGCCTTATGATTGTCCTTTGAATCCATGGCAATTATTCTCTCAAAATTGGCCTTAGTTGATTTTATGAGTGCTCGTATTTTTTTACTAATAATGATCAGGGGTGACTTCCCTTTTATGGATTTTGTTCTATCATGTAATAGCTTTCTCCTCTTATTGTAAAGTTTGTTAATGGCTGGGGTCCACCAGACTGGACGTTTGCCCTTTGTGGAAAGAGTCTTGGTTTTATTTGGGATTGCCTGATCCATGCAGTCCTGGAGGTGTTCATAGAAGGCATTTGTAAGGGCTTCCGCAGCTTGGGTTGTGGTTTCCTCTGACTCAGGGGCCTTGAAGGATACCACACCAGTCTTGAGTAGTGTGAAGTTTGGTTTAGAGAAGTTCTTCACTATGGTCTTTTTGTTTGGGGTGGTGGCGGGATGTGGATTTCCAGTGAGATTAGTTTATGATCAGATCGCACCAATGAGGGATATACTTCGGTGTGGAGCATTTTGTCCCCATGTTTGTGACAATGAGATCTAGTATATTTTCTCCTCTCGTGGGAACAGTGACTAGCTGTTCCATGGCATTTGAATTTATGAACTCCAGGAACCGTTGGGCTAGAAAGTTAGGGCTTGAGTAATGTTCCCAGTCTATATTCGGTAGTTGAAGTCACCCAATATGATGGTGTTTGGAGATACATTTATACCCTCCAGTGTCTTCAGGAAGGCTGTGTGGGGTTCCTGAGTTTGAGAGGGTGGCCTGTAGCATGCTACAATTTGTAGAGCAGTTTTGCCTATTGTTAGTTGCACCTGGATGGTTTCCGAAGCTTCATGCGTTGCCACCAACCTGGAGGTGTGAGTATCCTTTATGAATATGGATACACCCTCCTTTTGTGGAGTGGTCCGGGTTTTGGGGCCGGAACGCATGATATGAGGTAAAACCTAATAGTGCCGGGTGCTCTCAGGAGCCTTGAACCAGGTTTCAGTTACAGCACAGACATCGATGTTCTCCATACTGAGAAGGGCCTCGAGTGCATGCATTTTGAGATTTAGACTTCTGGCATTGAGCAGCATTACCCTCAATTTCTTCCCATTTTTGTTTTCTAGGGTGGTAGGTTTAGAATTTGAGCCTTGCCTCAAAAAGGCACTATGGGGGTGGCAAGAGCCTTAGCCAATATCCGAATCCCAGGGTGACAGGTGCAAGCCGTCCCTTGCAGCGTGGCTTGTCAAGCATGTCATCCCAGGCAGACAGACACTGAATCCCCTTTGAATGACACCAGACATTAAGCCAATTGTTAAAGCTGATCATCTTGTCTCTATATTGTGGCATCATTCTTGGTGAAGGAAGGATACTGCTCAGGGTTAGGGTCATACCTGCCTGGGCTACATAATCAGAGAGCTCCTCTATGTCTCTTTTCATGCAGTCCAGGGAGGTACGTCTCAGGTCGTTCACACCAGCATGGACAATGACTGTGTCATATTTGTACTTGTCATCCCCTACAGGGACTGTGACTGGCTGAATGTTTGAGCCCTACTTGCCTTTAGGTTGGAGAGTACCCCCTTTGTGTCTATGGAAACCACTCTGTGTTGGTTCACGGCCCTTACCTTCTACAAAGCATGAAGCGAGGGTAGGCCTTGGTCATCCCCTACAGGGACTGTGAAAGGCTGAATGTTTGAGCCCTACTTGCCTATAGGTTGGAGAGTATCCCCTTTGTGCCTATGGAAAGCACTCGGTGTTGGTTCACGGCCCTTACCTTCTACAAATCATGGAGCGAGGGTAGGCCTTGGTCATCCCCTACAGGGACTGTGACTGGCTAAATGTTTGAGCCCTACTTGCCTATAGGCTGGAGAGTAACTCCTTTGTGTCTATGGAAACCACTCAGTGTTGGTTCACGGCCCTTACCTTCTACAAAGCGTAGAGCGAGGGTAGGCCTTGGTCATCCCCGACAGGGACTGTGACTGGCTGAATGTTTGAGCCCTACTTGCCTATAGGCTGGAGAGTACCCCTCTCTGTGTCTATGGAAACCACTTGGTGTTGGTTCACGGCCCTTACCTTCTACAAAGAGTAGAGCGAGGGTAGGCCTTGGTCATCCCCTACAGGGACTGTGACTGGCTGAATGTTTGAGCCCTACTTGCCTATAGGCTGGAGAGTACCTTCTTTGTGTCTATGGTAAGCACTCGGTGTTGGTTCACGGCTCTTACCTTCTACAAAGCATTGAGCGAGGGTAGGCCTTGGTTATCCCCTACAGGGACTGTGACTGGCTGAATGTTTGAGCCCTACTTGCCTATAGGCTGGAGGGTACCCCCTTTGTGTCTATGGAAACCAGTCAGTGTTGGTTCACGGCCCTTACCTTCTACAAAGCATGGAGCGAGGGTAGGCCTTGGTCATCCCCTACAGGGACTGTGACTGGCTGAATGTTTGAGCCCTACTTGCCTATAGGCTGGAGAGTAACCCCTCTGTGTCTATGGAAACCACTCAGTGTTGGTACAGCTGCAGGCCCTGTAACTCCATGGAGTTTTTCTGTAATGAGGACTCATGCGTGTATTGCATGTTAACATGAACTAATTTAAACACAAAGTGCCCGGCTAAACATTCCATTCCTATTGGACTACGGCAGCCGGTAAAATGTAACAGGGTAGTTTAGAGAAACTGCTTTGTGGTGTGACCTCTGTTAGATTGCTTGACTGAGATGTGCTGTGCAGCTATCATCTTCTTACAATAATTTTGGCTGGTAAAATGTAGCGCTCAGTATAGTTTAGGGTAATCTCCAAGTGTAGTACCTCACACTCAGTTCTGCGCAGCTTTGGGCGTGGAGTGGGCGTGACGTACATGATTGGCAGGGGAAAGTTAATTCACACGGTCTTGTTCTGGCAACTTTTCACCTTAGCAGGGCTAAGAAGAGTCAAGACATCCCTATCTGTAACAGTCTAGAACTATGCCATTCTGCAGCACTGTTTCCACGATGTGGAATCCAAATAACACCCTCAAGCATAGCTCTCAACCTTCCATCTCCAAAATAAGGAACACTAGCCCATATAATGTGGAACAAATGGGCAAAATGTGGAACACATACTAATGGCTTACTAACTTCCATTGTCAACCTCTTACAGTAAAAAATCTGTACCCCATGACCCCAGAATAGGGACAGGGGAAAGCTAAAAGTAACGGTATGGCAGGAGCAAAATAAATATTCACGCGGTCTTGGGCTGGAGGCGTGTTCGGGGCGGGATTTGCTACTGCGCATCCTGCGAGGTACTATTTGCTACTGCGCATCCTACCAGGTACTACACTTAGAGATTACCTAGTTTAGAGACTGCCCTGTACTCGAACAGCCATCATAACACATTCGTCCATATTCATTTCTGCACCCGGGCACAGCAATGAATATTCAGCAGATTCCACACGCCCCCTGGAGGCGTGATTAGGGCGGGGTTTGATACTCTGCATCCTGCGCGGTACTTCTGTCATATTATTCCCGTTTTGCTACATCTGTATGGAAGGCCACGCCTATTTGTACGTGGTCGACGTACAGTTGTGGCGGACATGTTGACCCGGACAATTTGGCATGGTGCGCTTGTACTGTTGTAGTTTTTAGGAAGGCTGGGTTTGGATCCTGGCGAAAGCCTTTATTGATCTGGTAGAAGTGAACTCTGTGTATGATGAAGTACAGCAACCGGTTGCAGTTCTTGCAGTGATGTAGATTTATATTTAACTTAAATGTCTGCATGTCCATATGCAGACTAGTTTGTTTTGCTTAACGGTCTGCTGTGTAGTACTTAGTAAATGTTGACTTGTTGACATATTTCATTTGTTTAATTAAAATAGTCCTACTTAAAAAAATGGGTGGTAGTGCCTGGGTCGCATTTAATGTCTGTAGTAATCGATGTTTTTATGCATTTGTAGGTAATAGTGCAATGTAAAATGTCCGTTTCTAATACGAAGACAGCAGCTGATGACTGCCTTAGCAGTAGCACTTCTGACATTGTATCAGAGCAGCAGGGTTTGGTCAGTATAGATTTTTTCTTTCATATTATAGTTCAGAGAAATGTTTTTGCATGCAAGCATAACGTAAGTGTCGCCTAAATGTTTATAGGTGAGACCTAAGCCATTGCTTATGAAGCTGTTGAAACAGGCAGGGGCTCCAAAAGATGTTTTTACAATGAAGGAGGCAAGTATATCCATCTCGTTTGCTTCAGTAACATTTGCCTTAATGCAAAGTCATTACGTATAGAATGTCTGTGTATTATTGAAATTGTTTTTAATTTGATTATATGTAATTCATACCACACTTTATCTTGGACAGTACATAATGTCCAAACAGTTATATGACAAAAAACAACAGCATCTAGTCCATTGCGCAAATGATCTTTTGGGAGAACTGTTTGGAGTACAAAGTTTTTCCGTGAAAGAACCAAGGTAAATAAAATGCCACTCTTTTTTTGTAAACAATAATTGATGCTTAATGTGCAGTACTTACCTGGAACAAGATTTTACAGGTTTAAACAGTGTGAAAACGCAAAGTGTTGGTTAAACATTGTTTTGTGGGATTTAGCTTGGTCTGTGCTAGGCAGGCAGAAGGGTTGGATGACCCAAGCAACCACTACCCCAAAACAAAACATGTGCAACACATATCTCACAAAGCCGGTGTGCCGAACAGTCACAGCCCTTAAGACTAAACAACACACCTGATACACTTGTAATAGGTGACTCTATCATCAGGCACACTGACATCCTGCTCACCAGGCTGAACAAGGAGAGGGTCACGGTGAGCAGCCTGTCGGGCGCTAGGATCCGCCACATAACACAAGCACTCAGGTCACTCCAAGGCAAGTACAAATTTGACTCAGTTATTGTCCATGCTGGTGTGAATGACCTGAGACGTACCTCCCTGAACTACATGAAAAGAGACATAAAGGAGCTCTCTGAGCATGTAACCCAGGTTGGTATGATCCTGACCTTGAGTAGCATCTTACCCTCACCAAGAATGATGCCACAATATGAAGACAAGATGATCAATTTCAACAATTGGCTTAAGTACTGGTGTCATTCAAAGGGGATTACCCTCACCAAGAATGATGCCACAATATGAAGACAAGATGATCAATTTCAACAATTGGCTTAAGTACTGGTGTCATTCAAAGGGGATCCAATGCATGTCAGCTTGGGATGATATGCTCGACAAGCCACAATGCTTCGCTAGGGACGGCTTGCACCTGTCACCCCTGGGCTTTCGGATATTGGCAAAGGCTCTTGCTACCCCCATAGTGCCTTTTTTAGGCAAGGCTCAAAAGACAAACCCACCTCCATAGGTATCACAAGGGATAAGAAACTAAGAGTACCGCTACTTGGCGCCAGAAGTCTAAACCTCAAGATGCACGCACTCGAAACTCTCCTTAGCATGGAGAACATTGATATCTGTGCAGTAACAGAAACCTGGTTCAGGGCTCCCAAGAGCACCCCAGCACTACCAGGGTATACCTCATACCATGCTTTTCGGCCCCAAAACTTGGACCGAACCAAAAAAGGAGGGGGAGTATCGATATTCATCAAAGGTACCCACACCTCCAGGTTGGTGGCAAAGCACGAAGCTTCAGAGACCATCCATGTGCAACTAACAGTGGGTAAAACTGCCTTCCACTTTATAGCCTGCTACAGACCACCCTCCCAAACCAAGGAACCCCACTCGGCCTTCCTGAGAACACTGGAAAATATGAAGGTCTTTCCAAACACCATTATATTGGGTGACTTCAACTACCCAAACATAGACTGGGAGCATTACTCTAGCTCCATCACCCTAGCCCAAAGGTTCCTAGAACTTATAAACTCAAATGCTATGGAACAACTTGTTACCACTCCCACAAGAGGGGAAAACATACTGGACCTGATCATCACCAACATGGGGACTCTATGCTCCAGACCAGAAGTGTATCCCTCACTGGTAAGATCAGACCATAAACTAATCACACTGGATATTCACATCGCGACCCCACCCCCTGCCCAGAAAACCACAGTGAAAAACTTCTCTAAAGCAAATTTCACACTCCTCAAAACCGAGGTGGAATCCTTCAAAGCCCACAGGCCTGTGGAAAATACGGCCCAGACCGCAGAATCCTTTATAAACGCATTCTATGAACACCTTCAGGAATGCATGGATCATGCGATTCCAAATAAAACCAAGACCCAATCCTCCAAAGGTAGATGTCCTCCTGTCTGGTGGACCCCAGCCATAAACAAACTATGCAATAGAAGGAGGAAGCTACTAAATGATAGAGCAAAATCCCAAAAAGGGAAGGCATCACTGATCAGTATTAGCAAAAAACTACGGGCACTCATAAAATTGTCTAAGGCCAGCTTCGAGAGAAAAATTGCACAGGACACTAAGGATAATCACAAGGCTTTCTTTAGTTATGTTAGGAACCTGGGTGGTAATTCCCAGATATGCTCAGAATTAGTCCAGATTGACAAAAAATACACTGAACCCACAGACATTGCCAACATCCTAGCTGACAGGTTCAGCACAACCCCCCCCCTCCCCACCAAAAGGGCAAATATCTATCCCAGCAGAGTGCTGCCCCCCTGACATCTCAGATGCTCCGGTAAGAGCCACCCTCTCCAAAGCAAAAAACACAGCATCAATGGGACCAGACGGTGTCCCGGGCTGCGTCCTACATGAACTCCAAGAAGAGCTAAACCCAAGCATAAAACTACTGTTCAGTCTCAGCCTTACTACAGGATATGTGCCCATAGAGTGGTGTACAGCAACAGTGGTCCCTCTCCATAAAGGTGGTGCCTCAACGGATCCTGGAAACTATCTCCCCATAACCCTGACTAGCTTGGTCTGCAAAGCTATGGAAAGGATCATCATGGACCTCATAAATAAAGATATCGGGGACCTACAGACACTAGATCCTACCCAGTTTGGCTTTGTTAAGGGCAGATCCTGCCTCTTAAACCTGGTTGATTTCTTTGAAACAGTCACCAAGGCGATTGACGAGGAGAAGGTGGTCCACACAGCCTACCTGGACCTCCCAAAGGCCTTCGATACAATACCCCACTCGGGCATTATAGATAAGCTCACCAGCTTAAATATAAACCCCTATGTCACTAGATGGATTGCAAACTGGCTCAAGGACAGAACCCACATGGTTAGAATTGCTGGAGCCATGTTAGACTCCAAACCAGTTACAAGTGGTGTCCCACAAGGCTCAGTCCTGGGACCTCTCTTGTTCGGTATATATTTCTCGGAGGTACAGGCCAACACGGAAGGACTGTGGCTGACCAAGTTCGCAGATGACTGCAAACTGGGCGCCATAATCGACTCTCCAGCCGACACAAGCATCCTCCAAAAGGGCCTCCTAGAAACAGACAACTGGTGCAGAGCCATGGCCTCAAGCTAAATGCCAAAAAGTGTATAGTCATCCCCTTTGGCAAAAACAAAATGCCCACAAATTACCACATAGGTGGTAATCCATTAAGTACAGAAGAAGTAATTAGGGACCTGGGGATCCAAGTTGATAGCAATCTCTCATTTGACAACCACGTGGCCAAAGTGGTTAGAAAAACATTTTCTATAGTCCACCTAATCATGAAGGGATTCGCATCTAGATCAGGGGAGGTCATCGTGCCTCTTTACTCATCCCTCATCAGGCCCATAATTGAGTACAATGCCCCTTTTGGGATGTACCTTACCAGACACCTGCAGCAACTGGAAAGACCCCAAAAGTACCTCACCAAGAGGATCAAAGGGCTCAAACACATGCCATACGCTGCCCAGTTAAAGAAACTCCAGCTCTACTCAGTGGCATACCTCCTGTTCAGAGGCGATCTGTGCCTGACGTATAAAGCCATGTCCAACCCGGAATTAATGGACATGCTGCACCTCAGAAAATCCAAATCCCATCGAGCTACGTGCTCGAGAGACTTGAACCTCAGCACTGAAATAAATAGGACATGCTGGAGGGACAGATTCATACCCAGAGGCTCCCTTCACTCTGGAATAAAATCCTAGTCCAGGTTAGGCAGAGTCCCTCATTGACTCTCTTCAAGAGGAATCTTGATGAGTGGATGGGAGATCGTAGGTTTACCCCGGATATCACTTCTGTGTCACTGTTAGACAGAGGCACAGTATACTAACCTCGAAAAAGGGCATAGCAAAATAAATTTAAAATGGCGAAAGCCAAACACATTCTGGCTAGACTTATAAATGCCCTAGGGCAGATAGGTTCATACTAGGCTTTGAACTTTCTCACATGTTACATTTGTTTAAAAATACTGAGTGCAGGTGGTCTAATTCTACTAAGGCATTTTATACTGAGTACAGGTGGTTTAATTCTGATGTAGCTTTTTTTTCTCTTTAAGTACCAGTATTTTTTTTACTTCAAAGTAGTAACTATTTATAAGAAGACAAAAGTGTTACTTTGATAACTTAATTTAGATGTGCAATCGTCACTTTTAATATATATTGTTACATATTGGTGCCACTACAAACACCTGGCATGTGCATTGGAAGTAGTATTTTTTTTTTTTTAATAAACCTGTGTACTAGGTCGAACATCCTGTATGTTCTGTTGCTGTTTGCCGCATGTATCTGTCTAGGTTTTTAGTAGTGGTAGGAAACATGCCTACAGTGGTACAGGGTTTAATTGGTATGGATTATGTTGGGGTGAGGGAATGTGAAGGCATTTTGAGTGCATGAACAAACTGTGGGTATGGGTATAAATGAGGTGGAGTGGAAGAAGCGTATTGCATGAAAAGCTGAAGGGGTAATAAAGAGCTGCGGATGTGCAAACTGAGAGGTGACATAATGGTTTGAAAAAGTGGTCTGCCTAGATTGCACAGAGGCCTTTGCCTGTGTTATTGTATTGTAGTCTCGTGTCCCCCATTAAAGTTTTCTCAGGTTTGGAAGTTCCCTGGGTGACTGACAGTGGATGTAAGTTGTTATTGATGGACAGACTGTGTTTGCTAAAGTTATACATTTGAGATAAAGATTATTCTTATTGCACATAGCCTTTAGAAATGTGCTTGCTTTCACATTACCTCTCAACCTTTTAGCGTAAATGTGGACAAAACCATAATTTAATGAGGGGGCAAAGGGACAGTTTTTAAATATTGCTGTTATAAACTTGGAATGTCAGTAGAATAACAAATTGTACATTGGCATGAAGTTTCCGAAGATTACAAGGTTGCCACCTTTTTCAGTGGGCCAAAGTGGGATACACAGGGTATGGCCAGTATATTACATCACTGTGGGGGGGGGGGTCATAGAAGGTGACCACCACGGGACCCATAAAGGAGATGATGCAGTTATGGGTATTACAGTAGGAGTTTACAACATACTGAAATCCTCCCTCACAACCCTTTAAATGATGCAGCTGTAACTGTAAAAGTGAAGCCTTACCAGATAAACACTTGTGCACCATTACAAAACCTTTAGAAATGTAGAATGGTTAACAGGTGCAGTAGATCCCACAGCTAAACATTTTGGGGGTGACTTTTTAAACTGTTACTGCATGTTCTCCCTTGAACTTTAAAAGACATGTAGGTAGGTAGGTGCGTGTGGGTGTGCCTTCCGTGAAGGATGGGCATTGGGCTGGCAACCCGGCACTGTAAAAATCCACTGCCAAGTCTGTGGACCGGTGATCCGCTCTGGTTACTCTTGATCAGGAAAAGCCAAAAGAGACAACTGCTACGAACTGTGTTAAAGTCGATGTATTATGTCCCTGCAGTAGTAAAAGCCTCATCTAAGCAGAGAGAATAAACAAGAAGCACTGTTACACACCATTAGCGAATGGGCTACCTGTACATTCTGATTAGAGAAACTTTCTCCAACAGGAGGTTATTGTACAGGTAAAACAACTGTCGCTTCGCAGCAGCATGTTAAGCTAAAAAATGACCACAATGTTTTTGTGCTTACTGTATAGTTCTTAGCTGTTTAACGAGTTTAAGGTTTAAAAAGTGAGTTGACTGAAGGAAAAAAAATAGAAAATAATGAAAGAAACTGGTGTGTTCCTTATGCGGGTTTGATACAAAAGGAATGAGAGAGAAACGACAATGCTTTTCTCTGTTGGCTACACCCCCTTGATGATGGGCAGTATAAAGCTTTGGCATTATTAACTGACTGTAATCCTCAGCAAATTGATTTACTCCAAAGAACAACACTCACAAAATCAAGTTCAACGGGGGGGCACATACGTTGCAATTTTCCATTGTGTGATGTGTGCGATGTGTATTCACTTAAATGTGCGTTTGTGTGTGATATACACGTGTGTGTGTGTGTGTCTTTTTCTGCTTTCAAATAGCGGAACTGGTGTAAATAGTCTTGTCTCATGATTAGCAGTCATGAAGAACACTTGAAACTAGCTGAAAGCAGGTTAACAAATTGGTTTTACTTTGGATTTCAGTGTGTGTGATTAGGATGCATGTGATTTCAGCATTGATGGGTTAACAGTGCAGATTGTTGGCTAATTTATTCATAACCGTACGTTCTGTGATTTTAAGTTTCTCTCATTACCAACAGTATACTTGTTTCTCTATAGCCATCTGATTTTGTGGTAGTTAATTTCTTGAGTATTATACTGTTAGAATTACTTTCTCGATTGTTCTGAGGAATGTCCTTGAAGGTCCACTGCGCTGTTTGCCTTAATGTGTGTTCTGTTACCTTTTCACAATGTAGCCCATGAGTAAAGTAAGATGTTAATGCTGGCGAACAAGATTGTAATGGGTCAGCACTGCATTTAGTTTCATTTCCTTCTCGATGGTATCTGTGGTCCCAGAAAACACGGTGTATAATTGGTCTTTATGTAAAATAACAGGGGAGGTGCTATGATTTTCACTACAGAACATGGTGTTTCAGTTTCTTGACTTAAAAGTTGCTAAATCTTCGTTGACCCATAATTCTGCTTCTGATACATTTTATTAAAATGGTACAGTCCTAGAGGTATAGATTGTATTAAGTGAGTGCAAGGCTTCAATAGTGAGGCTTTGATTTTGGTGCATGACCCTTGTTGTTGAGTGAGTGCAAGGCTTCTATAGTGAGGCTTTGATTTTGGTGCATGACCCTTGTTGTTAAGTGAGTGCAAGGCTTCGATAGTGAGGCTTTGATTTTGGTGCATGACTCTTGTTGTTAAGTGAGTGCAAGGCTTCGATAGTGAGGCTTTGATTTTGGTGCATGACCCTTGTTGTTGAGTGAGTGCAAGGCTTCGATAGTGAGGCTTTGATTTTGGTGCATGACCCTTGTTGTTAAGTGAGTGCAAGGCTTCGATAGTGAGGCTTTGATTTTGGTGCATGACCCTTGTTGTTAAGTGAGTGCAAGGCTTTGATAGTGAGGCTTTGATTTTGGTGCATGACTCTTGTTGTTAAGTGAGTGCAAGGCTTCGATAGTGAGGCTTTGATTTTGGTGCATGACCCTTGTTGTTAAGTGAGTGCAAGGCTTCGATAGTGAGGCTTTGATTTTGGTGCATGACCCTTGTTGTTAAGTGAGTGCAAGGCTTCGATAGTGAGGCTTTGATTTTGGTGCATCACCCTTGTTGTTAAGTGAGTGCAGATTTCGATAGTGAGGCTTTGATTTTGGTGCATGACCCTTGTTGTTGAGTGAGTGCAAGGCTTCGATAGTGAGGCTTTGATTTTGGTGCATGACCCTTGTTGTTGAGTGAGTGCAAGGCTTCGATAGTGAGGCTTTGATTTTGGTGCATGACCCTTGTTGTTGAGTGAGTGCAAGGCTTCGATAGTGAGGCTTTGATTTTGGTGCATGACCCTTGTTGTTAAGTGAGTGCAAGGCTTCGATAGTGAGGCTTTGATTTTGGTGCATGACTCTTGTTGTTAAGTGAGTGCAAGGCTTCGATAGTGAGGCTTTGATTTTGGTGCATCACCCTTGTTGTTGAGTGAGTGCAGATTTCGATAGTGAGGCTTTGATTTTGGTGCATCACCCTTGTTGTTGAGTGAGTGCAAGGCTTCGATAGTGAGGCTTTGATTTTGGTGCATGACCCTTGTTGTTGAGTGAGTGCAAGGCTTCGATAGTGAGGCTTTGATTTTGGTGCATGACCCTTGTTGTTGAGTGAGTGCAAGGCTTCGATAGTGAGGCTTTGATTTTGGTGCATGACCCTTGTTGTTAAGTGAGTGCAGATTTCGATAGTGAGGCTTTGATTTTGGTGCATGACCCTTGTTGTTGAGTGAGTGCAAGGCTTCGATAGTGAGGCTTTGATTTTGGTGCATCACCCTTGTTGTTGAGTGAGTGCAAGGCTTCAATAGTGAGGCTTTGATTTTGGTGCATGACCCTTGTTGTTGAGTGAGTGCAAGGCTTCGATAGTGAGGCTTTGATTTTGGTGCATCACCCTTGTTGTTAACTGAGTGCAAGGCTTCGATAGTGAGGCTTTGATTTTGGTGCATGACCCTTGTTGTTGAGTGAGTGCAAGGCTTCGATAGTGAGGCTTTGATTTTGGTGCATCACCCTTGTTGTTGAGTGAGTGCAAGGCTTCAATAGTGAGGCTTTGATTTTGGTGCATGACCCTTGTTGTTGAGTGAGTGCAAGGCTTCTATAGTGAGGCTTTGATTTTGGTGCATCACCCTTGTTGTTAACTGAGTGCAAGGCTTCGATAGTGAGGCTTTGATTTTGGTGCATGACCCTTGTTGTTGAGTGAGTGCAAGGCTTCGATAGTGAGGCTTTGATTTTGGTGCATGACCCTTGTTGTTGAGTGAGTGCAAGGCTTCGATAGTGAGGCTTTGATTTTGGTGTATTACCCTTGTTGTTGAGTGAGTGCAAGGCTTCGATAGTGAGGCTTTGATTTTGGTGCATGACCCTTGTTGTTGAGTGAGTGCAAGGCTTCAATAGTGAGGCTTTGATTTTGGTGCATGACCCTTGTTGTTGAGTGAGTGCAAGGCTTCGATAGTGAGGCTTTGATTTTGGTGCATCACCCTTGTTGTTGAGTGAGTGCAAGGCTTCGATAGTGAGGCTTTGATTTTGGTGCATGACCCTTGTTGTTAAGTGAGTGCAGATTTCGATAGTGAGGCTTTGATTTTGGTGCATGACTCTTGTTGTTAAGTGAGTGCAAGGCTTTGATAGTGAGGCTTTGATTTTGGTGCATGACCCTTGTTTAGGTAGCAATTGACCAAGAAGGGCTAAAGATTTCTCCTTGTCATTGTTTGCCATTTTTTGTAAGTAGTAGTTACGCTGATGTGGCCAACACATTGTTACTATAAAGTGATGTGGCCAACACGTTGTTACTATAAAGTGCTGTGCTAGTAACCTTTTTTATTTTTCCACAGACGATTGTATGCCATGATTTACAAAAACTTGCTAGCAGTTGCTGTCAATCAAGGTAATTTGAAATGAGAATGTTTACTTTGTTACCTCGTAGTACACTGACATGAGAACTTGAGTTGTGAAATTAGCAATGTTTTTCTCTTCATAGTCTGCAAGTTGTGTATATTTTTCTGTTTATGGTATGTTTTGTTGGGGAATAGTTTGAATAATTGTATACACATTTATTTTCCATTTAGTGCAGCTGTTGTATGTCTTTTAGCTCTAAAGTTAGAATTATTACTTATTTTTTTTGCTGTACAGAGTCTAATAATGTTCACGCAGCTGTGAAGGACTCGGAATGCAACCATGAAAATGCGACAGATTTAAAGGTTAGCGTTTTTTTTTTTTTTTAACAGCAGTTTTTATTAGCTGGTATTTTTAAGCGCAGTAGATTTGTGGTAGTTGTGCTTTTTAACATTTTGACTATTTTAAAAATGTGGCTGTAGCTTTATTGTAGCTGTTCAAGTTCTTGGCAATGGCTATTTTGAATTTATTTAAAAGGGTCTTGTTCAAGTGATATTGACTGTACTGATTTAGACTTGCATAGATTATATATTCAGAAAAAATGTTTCCATGAAGGTGGCAGGACGATTACTTTCTGTGTTGATTTTTTTTCTTACAATTGTTGCCGATTCCTGATGAGATTCTGCAACCACAGCAAATGTATAGTAGGGAGTGGCTTGAGTCCGGAGTATCTTGGATACGGATTTTTGGAACTGGTGAAGCTGTCTAATATGGAAAGATTCATCTTTAGTGCACAGACTGAAGTAGGAAGCTGTGAATATTATCTTTTTGTACAGGTGATGTCATCAGCTATGTGATCTTCAACAAATGTTTGATATTTTAATGTTTGCCCATGAGGGGGAGGGTGTGGATTAGGCACAAAGTTGGAGTAGGAAGTTATGGAATATGATGGGTGTTCTTTTCTAGTGCAGAAGCTGAAAGTAGACAATTGTGTGATTCTTGTCTGTCTTATCTCTCTGCCTACCCCACGTGCTTTATCTGTCATTATCATTTTTTTTATTGGATAATTTTAGTTAATGGAACTCTCTCTGCATAGTGGGCTTTGTGTGCTGGTCTGTAGTCTGAAGTGCAAAATGTGTAAAAATATAAATTAAAGCATGTGTACGCTCCATTTTGCATCTTGAGTTTCTGAAGTGCGATGGTATGACTGGTGTCCTAAATTGCTTGAATTTGTGTGATTATGATTCAGGTGGCCATAGTAACAACTGTTTATGTGGGTTCTGATTAATTTCACATGTAGCCTATCTTTGTCTCAGCGTTGTCTTTCATTTTTGTGTAATAGTTTTATAGGCAAGCGGTAGGCTGCCTGCCCTTCCAGGCTGTTTTTAAGCCTAGTCAGTTTTCCTTTTTGTGCTCAAATTAACCTATCCTCTTTGGAGTAATTTGAGGAGATGCATGCACAGGATAAAGTATTTAGGAGTTAACCTCTATCCATTAGTAGTGAAGGGGGCAGTCCTGGGGTAAATTTTCTGTTTCCTATCCATCAAAGTTGGATTTGAATGTGGACCAGGAATTTGTGAATGGGGAATCTGTTCCATAGGATCTTCATCCTCTGCAAGGTGTACTTGTTTCTCTAAACCATTCTGTTGCTGTTGTGCAAGAGTTTTATATCCCTAGACTGTTTTTGATGCAGTTTGACCTGCTCATGTGCATTGTCCATCAGTGTTGGGTTGGTGGATGATGACCATTGGTTTGCAGTCCTGTATTGCAGTATGTAGTGCTTTTGGGAACTCTGACCAACAATAAGAGTGCACTTGTCTGTTTTCTGCACTTCTACTGTGATGTTTGTGGACCAGATGATTTCATAATTTAAATGTCCCCAATTCCTACTTGACCCGAGACTTAAATAATTAATTGCTGGATTGTTCTAAAAGATCGGACAACAGCATTTCTGTTGTCATTCTTCTCTTCATTTTTAAGACGCTTGACTGCACCAGAGCTGGATCCTGGCGTAATGTCTCTCTCTATATGGCTATAATTCATCTGATAGGGAATTTGCCTCACAAGTACTTGGATGTTGCAGCAGTTAGCTGTTAAACTGGTGTCTGAAGTTGCAGATTTAGAGGTGCCTGTCCCTAAAGTCTCAGTCAAAGTTAAATACAATGAAGTTGATTTAGTCTCAATGTTGACCCATGGTAATAAGTTATTCCTTTTCTATAATTACAATTTGCATCATTTAGGGAGTTTTAACTTTTTAAGTATTCCTGAACTTGCATTTCTTTTTTCTAAAGTAATCACAATCAGCAAATTTGGCTTCCTCATTTAGTCTTTTCAACTTTTGGAGTGAGCTGTTTTGCTACATTTAGAGTTTCGCAAACTCTCTGCCATGCAAGAGTGCTGTATGTATGTTTTTTAGTGAATGTCCTGTATCCTTTTCTAGCAAGTTCTAGTCTGAATTTGCATTCTTGTCATTCGGTATTTGAGACTTTTTAATGAAAAAAGCTTTGTACACTTCACAGCCCAAATAAATGATGTGTAACTCTGTGATGCCACGTTAGGGAGAGCTAGAGGTCTGTCTGTAGCTCTTTAATGGATGCGTCTGTGCATTTGTGGCAGCTTGTCTCTCATGTACTGTAGATGGCAGGAGCATCACGTCTGCTAGTGTATTTTTTTCTGTGATCATTTTTGAACATGTATGTTTAAGGTAATTTTTATACTTAGTGAAAGTGTTAATAAATATTTGAAATGTTCTGGTGGTATTTAGAATGTTAATCGTTTACAGTCTGTGAAGGAATCCACACCTTCCCTGTTCTGGCGTGTGTACACACGGAAATTTTTGCATGGATATTTTTTCACTCCACATAGACTAGCAATAATAATGTACAAGATGAAATGCTGGAGATGTGGACACCCCCCGATGCTGACTGGATACATATGGTTGTTAATTGCAAACTAATTTTCCCATTTTGGTTAGACTTTAAATATCTTTTTTAAGCTCTATGGAATGACAACTGTACAATTTCTGATTCACTTATCCTTTTCAATGTTGCTGTCCCTGAAGTCATTCCTAAAAACCAAACATTTTTACTATGGTCCATCGTCTCTCTATAGCAAGGAAAATTGTTGGAAATTCCAGTCTACTGTCTTTTAAAGATGAATTATTCATCTTGTGAAATACATTTGTAAGAGTGAGATTATTACTATAAAAGCAAGGACTAAGAACACAACCCATCATTTAATTGCTTGGACATTGTCTAATCTGTTGGAGAAATATATTGCTTTTATAGTTTTGTTATGAACATTGTACATAGTTTTTTTTTTCTGATTACTATACTGTTTATTCATTTTATAACAATAACTTAAAACATTTGAAGTTAATGTCATGCCATTAAAGATGGAACAGCAAGTAGGAGACGTTAAAATCAGTTTCAGTTTAGAACTTCAACACATGGGTTGGGCGAAGGATAAGATCCTTTTAATTGAATCTGTTAAAAGTAAAAGATACTCCCCGGGATTCACTATTCTTCTGTGCAGGAATGTTATTCTTGCACGGAAACGACTGTTTAATGACAGCACGGCAGCAAGCCATGCATAATAATGAAGGCGCACTGCCTCTGCTCCTAAATGGACATGGCGCATGGACGAGTGCAGGGGGTGTGTCTGAGAGCAGAGCTTTCACAATACACATGCCCCTGCACTCAGGAAGTGCCGCTCGGCAAATACGATGTGCAAGAATGCTCATAGGAGGCTGCATACCTCCCAATTGTACAGATCATCACAGAATGTCCACATTTCTCACCCATACAGCACCCCATTTGTCGCGGCAAATCACTGGGATGATCTTGGGATTGAAGCCTATAAATAATGGCATACATGTCAGTGTCAGACTTCAAATCCGTCAGTAAACTTATATTAAAACAAATCCTGTTACTCTAGCAACTGTCCCAAGTTTGAGTAATGATGAAAATCTGTCTGTAGTTGTACCACAGTTTTTCAAGCTTTGTCCAGATAGTTTGCCTGAAGAGGTTGAGCGGTATAGGGGGTTGCAAGGATGGCTGCTAAATGTGCAGATGCATGCAGGAATCCACAGAAGTAAGTGAAACCTATCCCTTCCTAGAGAAAGTAGCAGTAGAGAAATTTTTTTATCATACTGATTAAATTTAACCGTAAGTGCGTGGGTTTGCCTTTCGCTACACATACTGTAGCTTAAATGGCACAAGAAGATAAATATCAAGATACGTGCAATTGAAGCGGTACTGCAGTAGTGTAGTGGTCAGAGCATTCGCTTTGCAAGCAGTCATTCCCGATTCGATTCTCACTGTAGTAAATTCCATTTTCCTTGTGAAATCACTTGCTGTATAACCTAAACAAAATCACCCAACGAAGGAATCTAGGAGCATCAAATAACAATGACAAACGTTTTAACGATAGTAGCAAGATGCTACAAGCTGTATGATAACTTCAATAATCCAATATGAAGAACGAAACCATTCGGTTCTAACACAAAACCATTTAATAGTGTGAGCGCTTTCACGGCAACTGAAAAGCCGCTTCTTCAGACAAACAACAATGCACTACTAAGGCGCCAAATTTAAAAACAATGTATCAGTCTCATCCAATGAACAGCTTGACAGAATTTAAAGTGCTTATTAATTAAAACTATGATAAATCTGAACAATATTACATGATCAACAACAATTAAAAACAAACACTGAAACGCTTAAAGCTATCTAATAATCACAAACTGTAATGTGTAAAAATTGATATATATGTACATCCCAAATAAAAACTCACTGATGCATGTAAAACTAAAAATAAATAACTAAAACTAAATTGAGACATGTATAAAAATCTATCTAAGCGGTCTACCTTTTAAATGTGGCTTAATGGATAAAACTTCATTCAACCCTTTCTCTCTATGAGCAGCCAACCTACAGATCCATTTTAATTCTGCTTGCTCCGTAAGATTCACTATGTCACCTATTCTAGCACTGGTGTTAATGACTTGTAATACTTGGAATAAAAATGTGTGTGTATCCCCCTCCCTTCTGGTGTGCTTCGCCAGAGCGCTGTATTCGTGTCCTCTAGCAAGACAATATCCGTGATCACGTATTCTTTCTTTTAGTGTCCTGTTCGTTTTTCCTACATAAAAAGAAAAACACTGGACACAATGAGCCACATAGACAACATTCTTGGTGGTACAATCACTATTACTATTGAGTGTCCATAGATGGCCTGTGGTGGGATGTCTAAAATAATGAGATTCATCAATGAAACTACATTGTTGACATGTCCCACATTTACTCGTTCTCTCTAAACCTGTCCTAACTACAGGCTCCAGTGCACGTGTACCACATAGTATTCTCTTAAGACTATGCATATTACTGAAAACAAAAGAAGGACTCTGTCCCACTATCCTGGTTATACTATCATCAGCTGTAAGTATATTCCAATGCTTCCTAATGGAAAATTGAATGCTGCTAAGGCCACGACCAAACGGTACAACAAAACCCATGGATCTGGAATTGGTGGTCTCATCAAGCTCACTTTCCTGATTACATCTAGCTGAGTAAAATGGTTTTGCTCTACTCTCCCTGAGATTATTCATTCCTCTATATACTTCTTGAATTTCTTGCTCCGTATATCCTCGTGTAATGAATCCTTCATATAGGCTCTCTAGCCCCACCTGATAATCATCAGCTCTGGTGGAGAGTCTAGATACTCGCATCGCCTGACCCTTTATTATATTATTGAAAATATGCGGATGATGCATGCTTTCTCTATGGAGGAAGGATGATCTGTAACAAGGCTTACGATGTACTTTAGTATTAATCATACTGTCTACCTTAAATATGGTGACGTCTAAAAAATCAATGCTACGTGAATCAGAATTCATGGTGAATTTTAGAAAGGAGCTTCTTGAGTTCAAATCTTGATGGAAGGTTAAGGGTTCTTCAGCTGTCCCTTCCCAGAGAAAAAAGAGATCATCTACGAATCGTTTATAAAAAAGAATATAAGGATCATGAATGATAAATGTATCCTCAAAGGTCGCCATGACTAAATTGGCATAGCTGTTTGCACAGCTAGTGCCCATGGTGACCCCTTTTACCTGTATATAACAGGTTCGACCATATAGAAAAATGTTACTGTCTAAGACAATCTCCATCAACAGGGACAGAAACTCAACTTTACTACTGGTGAAGTTCGAATATTTAGATAAATACAGCTGTAAGAATTGTAAGCCTTCACTGTTGGGTATACATGTAAACAGTGAAGTGACATCCATAGTCACAAATATCGTGGATTCAATTACACCTGGGCTGAACATAGACACTTTAGCATATAACTCTCTTAGAAGGTGTTCGGAGTCTTGCAAAATACAATTGGACAACTTCACAACATGTTTAAGTTTTTGATCTAAGAACATGGAAATAGGCTCAGTGAGCCATCCGGAGCCTGCCACGATGGGTCAAAATTCTGGCTGATGGGCATTCTTATGAATTTTCGGAAGTCCTGATATGGTGGGAATTAGTGGATATTCCACCTGCATGAACTTAAACACATCCTCTGTCATGTGTCCAGCTTGTTTACATTCTGTTAGTGCATTATTTATGCTCATTTTCATATGCTGCACTATATCAATAGATACTACCTCATAAGCTTCATTGCTGTATAACCTGCTAAATATATATTTGTGAACTGGAGTACTGCATTAAATGTAGATGTGCGAGGAGTCATTGTAATAATGTGGTAAAATCCAGAGATAAACAAGTGCCCCATACAGTATATGTACACATAAATCAGGGATATGAAATTAAGGTATAATGTGTAATGAACAGAGTGTCCAAATCTACCACTTTCCCAAGAGCCATGTTTCATTTCTGTCTAAATTAGTGCGGGAGTAAGCTGGTTTAAGCCTGTTTGTGTGGGGGTAAACAATGTATACACAGGTTAAACAATTTTGAAGCTAACTCCCTGTAAGCATATTTAACCGTAAGTTAGCATTGCTTACCATCGCACAAACCCATTGAAACCCGCTTAAAACTGCCTTAACCACTCTGTATCCAACAGTTGCTGTTCTGCCCAGCAACAAAATAAACAGCCCTTGCACGTCTATATATGTGTGTATATATATATATATATATATATATATATATATATATATATATATATATATATATATATATATATATATATATATATATATATATATATATATATATATATATATATATATATATATATATATATATATATATATATATATATATATATGTATATATATATATATATATATATATATATATATATATATATATATATGTAATATGTGGATATATATATATATATATATATATATATATATATATATATATATATATGTGTAGATATATATATATATATGTAGATATATATATATATATATGTAGATATATATATATATATATATATATATATATATATATATATATATATATATATATATATATATATATATATATATATATATATATATATAGATATATATGTACATATATATATATATATCTACATATATATATATATATATATATATATATATATATTTTTTTTTTATA